>NC_056732.1:84962921-85027921 GCF_019279795.1 Protopterus annectens | reverse complement strand
GTGCATTCATGTCTGTCATACAGAATTATGCCTGGCTGTGAAATCAGACCCTGTAGAGCATGTGAAAACACACATTCTCAATGTCCCATTAGATAAGGTTCTGCTGCTTGGAGCACTAGTACAACAGGTGTTTAAAAAACTGGAGGAAAATTAGAATACCAAGTGTTAATGAAATAGTTGTTTCATCTCTTCCTGCCCATGATCAAAGGTAAAAAGGCATGGCAAGGGTAAACATCCTAAGAGAATAAATGGCCAGTTCAGCGTAGAATATCATGCTGAGGAAGAGGGGACGCCTGGAGAGAGTGAGAGAGGGTTTTTCTCTTCCCTTCACCTACACAGGTCTGATCCGACCACAACTCCATCCTTCCTATTCCTCAGCTGTTCTCCCATCCCTAACCAAAAAATAGGGGATTGTCTGATACACTTTCTGAAAGAATGGGAAAATCACTCAAGCTACCTGGGTCCAAAGGATCTTGAGATAAGAGCTACAGGGTTCAGTTCACAAAATGACCAAGGTTCTCAGGCATTCTCTAAATGCCCAGAGAACACAGACACCTAATCAAACCTGTACCACTGGACTGCCTGGGGCAGAGAGCTATAGAGTGATTACCAGGGCAGGAAGAATACAGAGACTCTTACTCAGTACTCTTACTAGTTCCACAAATAGCCCATGGGGGTGGATTTTAGACTTATCAGGGCTAAACAAATGTCTACAAGTGGCAAAGTTCAAAATATTAACTTTGTAGGACCTAATACCTGTCCTGTTTACTCAAGCATTCATGGCTTTCCTACACCTGAAGGATGTCTACCTCCTCATATCCATAACCATATAAAGCAGAAATGTCCTTATTCAAAAAAGGGGGTACACACTATTAATTTACTCCTTGCCATTTGGTTATCTAATGCACCCAGTGTGTTTACAAATTGGCTTGCTCCACTAATTGCTTTCTGCAGGACCAAGGTAATCCATAACTACTTCTGCTTAGATGACTGCATGATTAAGGCACCTTCCCAAGATGAGATGCGAACTGCCCTGCAGTTCACCCCAGCCTACTTGTAGACTGGGGGACTCTCCCTAAATGTGCCCAAATTACAGCTAGTACCCTTCCAACAAGTCCAGTTTCTGGGTACCTTTCTGGACAATGCCAATCAAAGAGTATTCCTCCCCTTAGAGAACTTACTATTTCTGACACCATATTTCATTTAGAAGAACAGAAAAATCCTATTATTGCCTAATAATTTCTTAAGACTCTGGAGTGCATGGTCTACTCATTTCTAATTATCTTCCTGTTAAGGTTTCACAAGAAAAAAAATCAGTGGAACCTGTAGAAAGGTGGTGCCAATTATGCCCACTCTCTCAGTGGTACCTGTAGAAAGACGGTGCCAGCATGCCCACTGCCTGCAGTGCCCTATTCTCTGCTGCATTGCATGAAAGATCCATTCTGATGGACAAAACAGCTGAGCCCCTCTCAGTCAGAAGGTTCCATGCAACCTAAGCATTGACTCCAGACAATTGTCAGATGCTGTTTGGGAGGGGTGCACTTATGAAAACTACAGATTCAAGGAACATGGAACAAGTTTCTAAAAGAAAGGCACATAAATATTAAAGAGATGAAGGCTGTAATTTTAGCCAAAAAATGCTTCAGACAGATGCGGCTAAATATCCTGCATATGCTCATGGACAATGCAACTGTTATGTGGTACATCAACAAGCAGGAGAAACCCAGTCTTACATCTTGTACATGCTGGCCATGAATCATGGGACTAATTACCGGAATCAGTCCTTACCCTCAGGGCTTCTTGTATCCCATGTCAAGAGCATATCAGGTTCACAGATTCATAGGTAAGCATAAATAATCAGTCTGCAGACTTTTACAAGCCTAGTTAATAATCCACATTAAAAGGTTCCCTCCAGCCTCAAGGAGAGCAATGCAAGATAGACCAGGGGAGAATCTGATGTTACCCATCCAATTATCTAGGTTTACCTTGAAAGTGGCAGGGACGCTACTGTACTTGTCATGTAGTGGAAGCCTGTTTCAGATGTGAGGGATTGTGATATGAATCTATTATGCCAATGTGTCTTCTTTATCTTTCCCCACAATGTGACAAACTATATGTTAGAAAAATTAGGACTACCATCATTTAAGCCAACATCTGCATCACCTCCTCAAATACTTGCCTGCTTCCAAGTGGCCATAACATCATCCAAGGGAATATCTGAATTCTAAGTGCATGTGCTGGTAACCTTTTCCCATTTTCATAGGTAAGCCTATGTATCAACCCCATCTTCATGCCTAAGCTGGTGACAGAGGTTTTATTAAATCAGGCCATCAGCATCCTGATTTTCTTCCTTACCTCACATAACAAAGAAATAAGGGTCTTGCATATTATAGATGTGCATCAGCAACTGAGAGTTTACCTAGGAAGGACTGAAGAAGTGAAAAATGTTACATCAGTCATTCATTGCTTTTTTTTAAAGGTAGAGAAGGCATGCCTGTTTCAGAGCAGACTGTCTCAAAATGGCTATCTCACTGCATCACTTTCTATTACTCCTTGCATGGAAAAAAAAAACATATCAGGGTTTATGAGAGCCTTCTCCATACAAGAGTAATAAAATAACAGCCACTATAGCCTTCCTTAGAGGGCACAACACCCACACCATCTTGGAAGCAGCTACCTGATCATCTATCTATACCTTTTCCAACCCCGCATAACTTGTTCTTCACCTCTATATCCAGGGCAGCATTTGCCACAGCCATCCTTCAAGGACTGTTACAACCCATACTTGTGCAGGGCCAGACTCCCAAAAGTCAGCAGTTCTGCAATGTGAACAATGCGATATACATAGGGTTGTGTAGGAATATACCATAATTGTAGATATTTGAGTACATTTACTGTTACAGTATTGTGTATCTTTTCCCTTCCTTCTGTTTCCTTTCAGCAGCCATCCTGGGTTGGGGGTGGGTACCCACTCATCTTTATTTGTATCTACCCTCTATCCCAACAATAAAGGACACTCCTTCCTCTAGCTTTCTTAATGCAAGGGAGGAGAGATTTGTTTTTCTTGCTGGACTGTCATCCCTAGGGATATTGCTCATCTGAGTGGCTGGTGCTCTGGCTTCTGCTGGCTACTTGTTCTTACCGGGACAAGAAAGAATTAAAGATGGCATGGATAGATATCGATTTTATATCACAGATGTGAGGATGTACTGATGTCCAGGTGGGAGGGTGGCTACCAGAGAGAGAGGATAAAGGGTAAAAAGCTCTGGAAGGTAAGCCGAATTTTGGGCCTTCTATGGCAGCAATCCCAGTGTCAGCAATACTGCAACAGTGAGCACACTGAGCTATCTACATTTATTCTAAGTTCCTACACAGCTGTATTTTACTGCTGTTGTTCTAACCAAATACATTCTGCATGTGAGAATGGCATATGTATTTACAGAGAATATATTTTACCACACCTGACAATTCTGGAAATACAAAATGATCCTCAAACACTATTGTAATGCTACTGTAATGATTATATCTCAAGAACATCTATAAATGAATTGAGAAATCCAGCACTAAAAACAACAGCTGGCAGATGGACAGCTCTGCTTTCTACCCTGTGCTTTTCTAACCACAACGTAACTAACCAATGAGGAACAAACACCACTGGCTCTGTGTCACATGAGCTCCAGAGTTCAGAAATTATTATTTAACTATATGAGGAATCTGCAGAATGCCCATGTTGTTTTTGCAATAAAAATGAACACAGGTATTCTTTTCACATTGCAGAAATATTTTAACATTCTTTTGAGTAAAAACTTAAAAATTAAGAAAATGTAGATTATTTAAATAATAACAGTGAAGATGCATATTTTGCAGACCTTCCATAGACTTACAGTGTAGCAAAATGCATGTTTGCACCTCTGCTACATGTGTAACATGAAAAGGTTAATTGTAATACAATCATCTTGTAGTGATGCATAGACAGCAAAAGATTCATAGTTTGCAGCACCCCTTCCATGTCTGAAGTCTGTAGTCACTGTGTGACTTTTGTCACCTTTACATACCTACCTTTCACTACATGAAGAGCAAGTCCTTGTGTCTTATGCTCTACAGCCCATATGGCTAAAAGTGATATTCATGCCAAATAGGTGAAGTTATTGGTCTTTTCTTTCAATGCTCTTGAATGTATGAGTTGTTTGGGGGTAAGGCACAAGGTGAATGAACTTTCTTTTTACCACACTTCTAATAAGGTATAAAAAGTATATTGTTAACAATAAGGGGTTAGGAAAAAAAAAAAAAAATATATATATATATATATATATATATATATATATTTATGTACATATATATATACAGATAAAATCTCTCTCTCTGTATATATATATATATATATATGTATATATATATATATATATATATATATACATATATATATATATATATATATATGTATATACACAAACATACACACACATAAACATATTCACACACATACATGCACACACAAAGACACACACACACACACACACACACACACACACACACACACACACACACGCATAAATATATATTATATATTAACCATATGATATAAGGCACACCGATAAAAGTTTTGGAACTCACACAACACACAGCACATCTCAGATGCAAATGATGATATATTCCTTAAAAAGCAGTCATAATTCACCAGTTAGGACTCCTATCAGAACATCAGAATTATGGCAAAAACCACGTTAACCTTCATTTTACACGTGAGATTCAGAAATTACGATGTTAAAGAATATAAATGTAATCATGTGACCCCTCATCTTTGTTTCTCCACACATCTGTCTTTTAACTTGGGCACAGATAGCTACCAAGATAAACCATATGACACGTTACCTCCCCCATGGTACATAAAGCCAGATTACACTATAGTTCCTCACACCATCATTTCTATCCACATTAGACACCTATCACTTAAAAATCGACAAATCTCTCAAAATACTGACCCTCAAGCACTTAATAAATGTAAGTAACATTTTTAGCTGATGCCCCAAAATTATTAAAATATTGTTTTTAGATCAGCAATATTGCACCTGTTATTAAACTGATTCATTTAGACAATTGTAGACATAACATGACCTGAAAATAAGCCATGTTGATATGATGCACAGAAAAAAATGTACTCAGTAGAGTACAAATAATATGCCTGGCTACACCCTCGCTTTGCAATTCCTCAGGTGACACAATCAGCAAATGATGTAGAGCAACAAAGTGAAAAGCAGGTACACTAGATCTTCAGTTTCTACACATAAGACATGGTTTAACTTTTCAAAGCAGCACCTAGCTAAACTGTCTAAGATGAAATGAATACATTAACAGCGCATTAGTACTGGTCACAATCAACACAATCCATGGTACAGCTAGCTTAGAAATGCTATTCAAATTCCCAATGCAGAACTCAGGTGCAGAGACTCATGTCATACATCAGCTAGCAGAATGGAAAACCAAGAAAAGCATAATTGTTTAACTGAGCCATGGCCACAAATCATAATCATGAATATCCCTTCCAAATGTCCACTCTATCCATACTTTTGACCTTCATCATCCATAGCCTTTAAGCCCTAAACTAAAGCAATATATGTCTTTTGGAATCAACATTATCAGTGTCATCAATAAAAGTGTAGTATTAAAGAAAGATGTTAAATGTAACAAGGAATACACAACGTCAATAAAATATTATTTTTTTGCAAGCAGCTGCACATCTCAAAATCATTTTCTGTTTAGGTAAGTTAGTAACTATATTATGAAATGCATCCTTTCTTAGCACAAAAATGTGGAGTTTGAAAACATGTAACAAGCATCTGTGTATAAATAATAACCCGCTACAGAGTGAGTAATTTTGAATGTAGGCAACATGGTTAATGTTGCTTGGACACTGAAACCACACATTTCACAGAATAACATGAATCAAATTAAAAATCATAATTAATTATATATTATCACAATTAAGTAAATACTTAAAGAAACCATAAAAAATCTATAAGATAACAGCTACATACTCTTGTCTCATATTCAGAATAATTTAAGCAACTTCCATAAGAACTTTATTTATTTAACATTTGTTTACTGGGAAAGTCTGACTGGGACAGAGTCTGTTTTCAGCAGAGACCTGGAGAGAAATGTTCCAGATGTATGTCTTTGGAATTTGGGAGGAAACCAGAGCACCCAGATGATACCAACGCAAACACAGAGAGGACATGCAGACTTCAAACAGAAGGCACCCCAGCTAAGAATTAAACCAGAGAACCTCTTGCTGTGAGGCAACAATGCTAATGGCTGCACCATTGTGCTGACCTAATATGATGAAATTATTTAATATGATAAAAGAATATTTAACCAAGCAAGAATTGTTTGAAGACATATAATAAGATTTTAAATTCAATAGTTTAAAAAAATTAAGAAACAGAATATTATTGAAGTGAGTGCTTCTATAGTAAATGTAAGGTGCGTGACAACATGTAAATCGGTAAAATGTGAAGATTCAGTTGCTTGCAACAGAATGAGAATATCTGGAATCTCTAAAAGCTAAATAGAAAGACTGAATGTGGAAGCTATTATTATGCCAGCAACACCTCACATGCATCTTATCCTGGTTATTGGGATATTTAATCCCAGCTAACAGAGTGCAGCTTCAATATCACATAGACACCAAATGTCCCCCAGAACCACGTGATTTACAGTATAAATTCCGCCACAGATTATTAGCAGTATACTTGCATTAACAGTGAATTCTTTCAGATGTCTTCAGCTGATACAGTCAATGAACCCCTACTTTCTTTTGGAAGAAACACAAAAACATTTCTGTTATTCTTCCATTCTGATATTGTTACTAAGTTATAAATATATATATATATATATATAGAGAGAGAGAGAGAGAGAGAGAGAGAGAGAGATACTAACTAGATCTAATTTCCAAGCAGTGCATTGTATTGTCAGTTATCTCTGTAATGTTAAGGATGACCTGACTGTTTTGTTTCGACTCTAGTGACCTATGACCCTGGTAAAGATGTCAGTGTGCACTTTTTTAGTTTTTTTTGTACAAACTTTATGGAAGCTATCCATTTTATAGATTTTATGTGTACAGACTGAAATACCTTTATTTAAGACTGGCAACCTAGGTTTTAGGATAAATATTGAACATCTTTCTGACAGAAGTTCATATCATATCCATGTTCTTAACTACATCCAAAGTGATTTTTAATACAGTACCTTGATGTTTAAGTTATACAGTAGGCAGCTTCCCATAGAAATAATGCTGTTGATAAGATGAGAAGACATAATAGTGAAAGGGGGAAGACATTTTTCGTCAGACAGTAACAAGGTCAAACATGAGAATGCTATGTGTTCAAATATAGTTTTTTGCTTCTTGTTGGAAAAAAAATTATAGGGGTTATTGGAACAGGTATTTCATGAAACATAAGTACTGAATTTACTGTAGGTGCTAAATGCTTTTTTACTATGATACATTTAGACAACATAAGCAGCGGCTTTTACTCCTATGAACCAGTAAAGAAAATGGGTATAACACTGTAGCCATAACTTGAGCTTACAGTACCAAATATAGACAGGGCTAAAGTATATTTGAAGTAGCCATGATAAAATATGAGACTTTTCTTTCTTCCCAAGTAACCCTGTAGCACAAAACAGGAATATCTGCTCCAATATTTGTTGAAATACTTTTAAATACATACCTTATGTGGCAACTACAGTTCTATCATAGTCATCCACTAGAAATATTGTATGATACACTAGTCTGAGAAAGTAGTAGGCCTAAGTTAAAGTTAACAGTGGATAATGCTACAGTTAATGCTAGTAGTCTGTCTGGCATGTACTTTGCTTTCACTGGTTTATGGACA
Source organism: Protopterus annectens (assembly GCF_019279795.1). Classification (NCBI taxonomy): domain Eukaryota; kingdom Metazoa; phylum Chordata; order Ceratodontiformes; family Protopteridae; genus Protopterus; species Protopterus annectens. The sequence continues at coordinate 85,020,029 of NC_056732.1, read as the reverse complement.
CCCTGCTAACATGACATTCTGTGAAAATCTATGCAAGTGCCTTTACAGACAGAGATGTTATTGAGCTGTGTCTCACTTGGCTTGAGAGTTGACTCTGTAGCAGTCTCTGATAGTGTGTGCCATGCTCCTGTGCTCATGAGTCTGCTTCTTTGAAATTCTAGCTACGTCTTCCATGTTGTCACATTACTTCTAAAGCTGCTGCCATTGTAGCTGCAGCCATAAAGCTATTCTATCATGGGTAACCAGACTATTTGATTTACCTGCCATCTCTGGGTTTAGTTCATTAATTTTATCTCTTTTATTAACTTGGTGTTAGCTTTGAGAATTGAACCTCAGCTAAAAGAATCATAAGAGCAGTGAAGCTGTGACATACACCTTGAGTATTCATAGGTATTTGACTCATATGCCAGTGATCTCATCCAAGCCTTAAGTCATGAAAAGTAAACAAGTCATGTTGAAATACTTCTCATTTTGTTTGCATAGGACTCTACTGATAATCAAGGCTGGATGATTGCACTGTTTATTTTTCACTCAGTGGCAGCTGGTGACTTCAAATCGAAGGGGGGGGCTGCAGGAAACAGCGGAACGGGTGGGGCCAATGAGAAGGGGTGTGGCCAACCAGAAAAGGGGTGGGGCTATACTGAAAACCACAAAAACTGGAACTTTAATTAAATACGCTGCCCTGGGTGCCAAACCATCATTATGAGAGTCCAATCAAGAAAATGTGAAGCGTAGAAGAAAAAAAAATATTTCAATGCATTGGCTGCATGACAGCTTACTTAATATCTAGATGGAAACAAAAAGGTTGTGAGGCATGAACAAATAAATTACTTTTTAAATAGATTACTGGAATGCCAATCAAAATCAAGTACAAGACAAACAAGCAGCACTCAACTCAAACCACTTCTCCTTGCACTGCAGTTCTAATTATAATTTATATTCAGCTTTATTAAAGTACCAAGTAACATGCTGAAAGTAACAATCTCTGTGATACCCCCACTTGTAAAAATGTTTCTTATCCAAAAAAGACCTGCTGCCTGACAACAACTATCTACTTGTTTCATTGGGAAAAACATGATCAAAGTAAAAAATGAACAGCAAACAAGAATAAGGCTCAAGATACATTGCTTAAAGGATTACTGCACAGGTTATGGACCACACATGATAGATTGGCATTCTGTTTAGTTTATGGTTAAAGCCTGCAAAGAGGATTGCAAGTCTCCAACAAAGGTAATGAGCTTCTTAAAGTACTGTAATTCTGTCCTTTATTACAAATACTGTCATATGCATTTCAATACCCAAGGCTTATACGTTATCTAGTTATGTAAATATTCTCTGCATGGCAACAACAAAAAATCTTTCAATGCTGGTAATTCTTTAACAGTATGCTTATTAAAGCTTACTTGCATCTTACAATTTCAGACAAGCTTACCTGATGGTCATGAAAGCATTGCTAGTTAAACACAGAGCAACGGGCACTTTCTGAATAATAAGAAGCATAATCAACGGTAAAAATATGACAGAAAACCAGAACATTCTGCAAAATCAAGCAAGGACAGATGAAAAGCCACTGTAGTACTTGTGTCTACCTTGGATGGGGGGGTACTCTGCACACTTACACTGCATAACTGCTCCTTGCCTTGCTTGGACACATCCAGAGTCACACTACATGGGGGAGTGGGGTGCAACAAGTATGTCACAACTTGAAATGTCTCTGTCTGACTGTGATGGCCCTGACACATTTGTCATACCTCTCAACCTCAGAGCAAGAAATCTAGACAAAGCCATACACAGAAGTGGGATAAAGGCCCCAAAATAAGGACAATATTTATGAAAAATGGACCAAAAATGTGATGCAAAAATATAATATAGCCACACAATACAGCTGGGAACCTGTCAAAGGCGCACTTTTTAATATGAGTACTGTTAGCTTGAGCAGCTGACAAAATAAATGAATCTACATGCATTTCTGAAATAAAAGTAATCTATAACTCTGGTTATTACAGTTATTTATTAATTGTAAACCCTCCATGTTTTCTTCCAAAATTGCCATTTTGCGGAGGGATTATTAGAGGGAGAGCAGCATTTTGAGCCAAAATCGGGGACAGTTGAGAGGTTTGGATATGCCCAATTCTATAAAGATTTGCACGTACCTCTCAACCTGTTAACACAGGAAATCTGGACAAGGCCAAATATATTGGGGGAACATACAAACAGTAGTAAAAATTGCTCTTGTATAAACTTAGTTGTTAGAGCAACAGGTCTTGCTTTAGCATGCATTTTTCTGAAGGTTAAGAAGTCTTAAACTCAATGTCTTGTCATTATTTACTGACTTAATTCCTAAATGATTTGCCAGACAAACTAAAAATAAGAAGCAAAAAGCAATTCATTCTATGAAAATCTGGACAGTTGAGCGGTATAGTTCAGCCGAGCTGGGGCTGTCTGAGTTTGCCATCCTTCCCCCTCACAAAATCATGGTTGAATGGAGACACCCCCTGCAGCCACTCCAATGTCCCATTACTTGGCTATTTCACCCCATTTACCATAAACACTGAAATGTGCATACTGCTTTACTTCTACAATTATTTGGATTTCATTTGAAAGTTTTATTTTGTATTTTACAGCACAACCATTAAGACCTCTGCTGAACAAAGCAATGCAGTCTCACAATGAAAATAGACTTGGCATTAAAAGTCTGCCCCTGAAACTCACATTCATTGAAGCAGCACTGAAATTCACATTCAAAGAAAATACATTTGGGTAATATAAAGATTAACTTTTTGGGCTGTTTTCAAATGATAGGCCCCTTGCACACAAAACACATGTGTTGTGTGATACACCTTCCCGATTGTATTAAATTATATTCCTTGTATAATACAGTACAGTTGTTAGAGAGCGTTTTAAATTTGTTTTGAACATTTTTCCAGTAAACAATGAAACAAAATGCATGCACCAATAATGACAAAACTGCCAATTTGAGAACATTTCCATCATAAAAAATCCACCAGTATCACTAAGTATGCACAATTTCTGCAGAAGTAAGTCATCTAAATAATTCCACATTAAAGAGATCTGTAACTAATTAAGAGCTTGCTGCTAGCAAACAACTTTATATTTCATTGTTTCATCTATAAATAAAGTGCCTGTTGCCCCTGAGGAATAAATTGCCTATGCTACATAAAAAAAAAGATAAGTTAGTAATATTGCAATAGGAAATGGATGGCAAACTGATAACAGGTTCATAGTTACTAGGTATCTTCACCAAAAGGATATTCTTAGTACGGCAGCATCCACTACCTGTGGGACTAGAACCTACAGTCCTCTGCATCAAAAGCAAGTACACTACCTGTTGTGCTAATAATAATGATCAGCATAAGTATCACTAAATTTCTCTTCCCCTACAGCTCTCAGCTACTTGTAAAATCTACTCGATACTCAACTGTATCTCTCAACTTCACAGCACAAGAAATCTGGAAAAAGCCAAACTTTATTGGGAGGGACAAAAGCCCAAAAACCAGGGACACATTAAACATTGCTTGTATAATCTTGGAAAGTTGCTAGAATAAAAAAATATGCTGTTTTACCACCAAACATTTTACTGCCCAGTCTTGAACCCAGGTCCCTATGCAAAACACTCAGAGTAACATACCACTATGCCAAATCAGCTGTTTGACGAAAGAGAGGAAGACTGAAACTTAAATGGCTACCATTTAGTGAAATCAGTTCTCACCATAGCTGTCAACATCTTAGCAAAAAACTCCTGGACAAACCCAGTAATGGGGGAATACAGCTCTCAAAAATATTCAGTGAATTCAGTTCTCGACCTTAGCACAAAAAACCTGGATGAAGCCAATAATGGGGGAATACAGTCCCAAAAATATGGACAAATTTCAAATGTTCATCTTATAAACATAGAAAATTGATTGAATAAAAGATTGTGTGTTACTATGTACTTTCTGAAGAATATGAAGTCTGAAATTCAAATGCCTGTCAATTTTATTTATTTAACATTTGTTAACCAGGAAAGTCTGACTTGCAACAAAAAACAATATTAGCGAGGCCCAGAGAGAAATAAGGCAGACACATGTCTTTGTAACATGGGAGGACTCAACAACAAGCCCACAGAGAGGACATGCAGACTCGATACAGAAGACACCCCAGCCAAGAATCAAACCAGAAAACCTGTAGTTTGAGGCGACAATGCTACCACTGCACCATCAGCTACCTAAGGATTTAAACATTCAGAAACCACAAATGTTATGAGGAATAGAAGAGAACAAAATATGAGACAAAACATCCATAAAAATTTCAGAAATGGTGGTGGGTAGGAAATTCAGGCTGTTGTTACCTGCACTCAAGGTACAGGGTTCAAGCCTGATCTCTAATCACACACAGGTTCTCTCTGGCCACCAGTATGAAGCAACTGGGGTATTACACACACACACACACACACACACACACACACACACACACACACACACACACACACACACACACACACACACACACACACCAGTACTAATCAGCCATGTTAACACAGCAGCTATCTGTACCTTTGTTCACTTCCACATAACTCTGTCTAAGACACAGCACACTCCATTCACAGAAGCATCTGAGACAGCTAACTCTGTAGCAGACTAGCCGTTAACCCAGCAGCAATAATGACACACACAGCAAGGCAGTTACAAATCTCTGTTCATAGCAGTAATAATCAGCTGCGTTAACACAACAGCTACCTGTAGCTTTGTTCACTTCTGTCCAAGACACAGCAAATGGCAGCAGCAGCAGCCCAGATAGCTAACTCTGTAGCTTTAGTTTCCTGGCAGCAATAATCTTTCAAGGCAGCAATAATTACACAGCTAACTTCAAGCCAAGGCATCAACCTGCCTGAAGGGTCTAATTTCCAGTTCATGTTGCTCTTTCTAACATTTAAGACTGCAGACCTTGCAGTCCGATCCCCTTCCAGTCTATGCGGTCCTACCGCACAGACTTCTGGGAAATTAGCAGTCTGCTGCCTTCTTCCTGAACCCAGACTGGGAAGGTAGCAGTCCGGATTATGTTATGTAGGAAATCTAGGAATGTACCATTGTGTGGTCACAGCTGGGGGGCTGCAGTCCTATATCACGAGCCACCACTGTTTTCACTTATTCCTTCAGAAATTGTAGCACACTTCTTTGTTACTGTTTCTAGACTAGTTGAAATTTTATTTGTATCTTGTTTTTGTGATTAATATCAATCAGCACTCCTATATTCTGCTCAATGCTCCTTTTATGGTTCCAGACAAAGGTGTGTATAACCAACACAATCTGTACTTTGGCATTTAAGGTGCAGAACCCTGTTTGCAGATTAACACATAAATATCATACAATGAGACTCCATAACATAAGTGTAGATGCCCAAATGTATTAATACTGTGCAAGCACAACATTTCATAGTGCTGCAGAATTCTGTCCTACCACTTTTGTTCTCTAATTCCTGCCTTCTCAATAGTTCCCCAGCATGCAATACTGCAGCTTTGTATCTAGTAGGCCTTACTAGGTTTAACTACTTGTTCTTATTATGTTTATAAAGTATTTTTAAAAATGTGCAATTATGTATAATAACACCACATATTTAAACTTATACTATCCGACTTTAAACATTCTGATAAACTGCACTGCATATATATTAATAGCCATTGAATCATGCCTTACGTATGCATCCAGTTAAATTATCCAACGTCTCGTTCTCTGCTCACTAAAATTGGTTATGCACCCTTATATATACTAAAAGCACATTATTGTACTTACTGTTCTTACTCCATTGTGATTGTCTATTGTGTTCTCCAGAGCTTTCCAGTGTTCATTACTGTTGCCTCATTGTTTGTTTTATGTTTGTGCCCCAGGTTGTGGGTGAAAAAGGTCACTTATCCAGCCCATCCATCCTGTTAAGAAATGTATAAATAATAAAGAAAGAACTAAAGGGCAATGTCTGCTGTTTGTTTAGATGAAACAGCCAGTCATGCCTCTTTCATGAGGTATACAGATGCTTCCCATCTCCTTTCATGCACTTGTGCTTTTTAGTAATACTATTGAAAAGGCAGTTTAAGGAGCAAAATTAATAGATGCTCAGTTGTACTATTACATTTATATGAGTAAGCCTTGAGCATCAAAATACATCACATTCCAAGAACATTATAGCAGATAAGAAACAAAGAAAAGCAAATATTTTTTTATTTGTTTTAACATTTTGTAGATGTGATGTTCTAACTATATTCTGTTCTTCTTTCCCACAGTCGTCCAGATATGTTTCTCTCAATGATGTGTGCGAACATCAGGTCCATGTTTTCCGTATTCTGGAAAAACTACAAGAAGTATATAATCATTGTTCTTCTCTGCTTCTTTCTGGCATTATTCTTTTTCCTTGTGTGTTATACCTTACCTCAAGCCATATCGCATAAAATTGTTAATGGGTAAGGTGAATGACTTATGTACTGTGATTTGTACCCATTTAGATATGGACAGCCCAAACTGATGAATGATATTAGTTTCTGGATTTTTGTGTTTAATAACTAAGGCAAAGAGAATAAAATTTAAATTTAAATGACAGCATTTTCTTTCTGTATGTTTTCACTGAAGTGAAATAACCGTCAGCAAACATTATTTATTGATATAACATTATTAAAATAAATAGTAAGTTGAATATTATTTTAATCCATTTTTTGTTTAAGTTTTGTGTAAAACTGTTACACAATTTTAACAAACTGCATTTGTCATAATGACAACGCTACAATATTTTTTATCTGATTAATGTTTTCCCTGCTTAAATAAAATGGAATATAATGCAATATAATGTTTATTGAAATTGAACTGAGACATTTATTTATGTATTCATAATTTGCTGCGATGTGTAGTGCCATTATTTAGATTGGGATCTTATTCACCTAAACCTGTTGTCACATGACTAATCAGCTGTCTTGTCTGGTATTAATATTTTCCATCTCTAGCATCAGAGACACGTGTGAGTATAGATGTAAAACGATGGTGGTTCTGGTTAAAGATTTGGTAGCATCTGAGATAATGAGGAGTGCACCTTTACAGAAAGGAAATGACGTGTGTGTGCAAGGGATGTAGATGGAAAAGGACTTGGCACGTGTGAGTAAAGCGTCAATAGAACAAAATCTTTGCTTCGATGTCTCACACATCTTAGGCCTTGAGCTTCAGCATGATATACTAACCTCTATTCTAGTAATATACCTGTTGTCTCTGGAGCCAGAACATGGATTCAGAAGTGAAGACCGACACCAGAACATTGTGCAAAATTGAAGATATGTTGCGAAAAATTGTTAGCGATTTCACTGTTGCTTATCATGATGCCAGATGCATAATTTGTTTTCTCCAGTTATTGACCCTTGACTACAGGAAGCAGTTTTGAGCTGTTAATGAGCTGCTTCCTATAGTGAAGGATACATGGTTTGATTCCTTCCACCTCTATTTGCCTCTCCAATTGCCTGTGGTGTGACTCTGAACAAGTTATTTTACCACACAGTGCTCCTGGGCTACCCCTGGAAAAGGGCATTTGTGTTTATTGGGCTTAGCTATTAACGAAGGGATAAAATACAAATTAAAAACTTTTACTGCTGCATAGTTTCCTTTTACTTTTTAAATCCAGTCTCCTGTGAACAATAAACTACTGTATAAATTACATTTTTTTACCTTTTTTATTAGAGTCTATCTTTTCACAAAATGTAGAACACACATATTTCCTTGAATTATATGCTTATACCTTAAAATTTCAAATTTTGAGAGGATTTATCCTGAATTTTGATTTCAGATAATGCAGCCTCTGTCGTCACTTTATCTAACATGTGAACATTTCAGAGAATTACTATCGGGGTACTTAATACATTTGTTAAAAAACAAACAAAAAAAAAAACGAAGCAGTCAGGCAGTGCTAAAAATAAATCACAGACATACTACAAGTCAAAGAAGAGCTTGCCTGTGCAAGATATTTATTCTTTACCAGAAAGTAAACTGGACAAAAGACTACTGATGCATATGTGACTCACTTACAGGGCACATGGCTGTGAATTTCAGAATATGTGAAATGAATAAATCAGAGAGAAGTTTATAGCATTAGACATAATGATGTCAGTAGTAGATCACTTAGAGACTTGTACATGACATGAGTAAAATCTATAGATATGTGTCCTGGCTTAAGCTATTGCATGAAAAATGAAATTCTATAAGTTAATCATTAGACAAACGCAAATTGATACTGTATTTTAGAATAAGAAGAAAATAAAGCCTAGATTAAAAAATAAATAAATAAAAGCAAAGGGTACAGCAAGCGATCTCTTAACATGCTGTCAATGATAGAACCTGACAACATACTAGCAGCAAAAAGGCCCATTTTGTGTACTGTATGTAGTTTCAGACATGAAAGAGACACTGCAAGGCAAAAGGTCAATGGTTCCTTTATGTGAGAATGTGTTTTAAAAGAAAAAAAAAAGTCACAAAAGCAGAATATTAATGCTCTGGAGACTGTCTTGCTTCTGAGAACAGTATAAATGCAGCTTGTGAATACTTTTAAAAAATATATTACTTGTTTATAAGTTGTTTCCTAGGTTGTTCCTTATAGGATTATGTTCGTTTTCACAGGGGACCATGACAGAGACCTCAAAACAATCACATGAAAGTGTTACAACTATGCATGTTGACAAGATAACAATAAGTATATACAGCAGAAATGAATAGATACAAAACAGATACAATCAAGAGGTTCTAGTGGAGAGATCGTCTGAGAGTTGGCACTACAGACAGATGCACGTTGAAGAAGTAAAATATACACATTCATAAAAAACAAATTGAATAGAGCCTTAAGGCCTGTGTTAGTCTGATGTGATAGGGCTATTGATTTCAGATGGAAGAGAGGTATGTGCGTAGAGTTTTATCTCCATACCGACTGTTACTTCTCTTCAGTGTTATTAGATTTTGGTTGGATGATCTTAGCTCCATGGTGGGATGCAGCAGGACAGCAAGGTTTTCAGATCTTGGCAGGAATTATTGCAAATTAATATCTGAGAAGGAGTGTGTAAAACATGTTGCGTGACAAAAATTCTAATAAAACTGGAGGTGAATGCCTGAAGTGTTTTAAAGGATTCTTGACTGAACATCTATGAATAAATGGTAAATGTGTAGTGTTTAAACTTAACACATTACCAGAGTATAACATAAAGTCTAAGTCTGCATTCAGAAGTTGGGTTGTAAGTTGTAAGTTAAATAAACCACTGTATGAGTGTTTAGGTAAAGATTAAAGCCTAGAGCTCAAATGTTGTTGCGCTGTGCATATAAAAATGTGCTTAAGCATTTCTTTTTACTTGAAGCAGTAGCTGTACAATCTCAGTTAAAGCAGACCAGTATGCTTGGCAAAGATGTCTGCTTGTCTATATCATGGTTAAGAGAATTCAAGTAAAACAGCTGAGGCATTTCAATGCAACGTGGCTTACTGTCAAGCTGAGCAGGATCCAGTGAATAGAAAAGTGAGAACTGTGTCACAAATGCAGTTTGATGAGAAAATGTGAAAGGACAATTTTTCTGTTTATAGAGACAAACAGAATATTTGAGATGTAATTTTGCTAGCTAGAGTAATACTAACTCAAATTCACTAAGAAATAGCTATAAATATACTGTAAAACAAGTGAAGAGACTAAAATACAGAATTTTCAAGATTTTTACCAGTCTTGATTGAAAGGAAAAACTAGAAAATTGTTTCAGCTCTACCAGTATCACTGCAGATACTGATACACACAATGCAAAGGGGAACCTACTGTTTGTCATTACCAGTTGATTGATGCTCAGAATGTTATAAGCAGAAGGTTGGTGACATCTTGTAATTATAGTCAGACTCAGAAAAGCATGAGACGGTGAGTGTTGCATTTTTATCACTTTCTCCTGCTACTCAAAGTTTGCGGGATTCATAGGATGATACTAGGCTACTGGCCCGGAGGCCCTCATAAGCCTAACCAAGAATTTGGTTCATGTGCTCTCAAAGTCAACACCTGTTTCCTCTGTCCAGCATGGACATATGTGGGATCCCAGGGGTGTATTTTCTGTTTCCCATCCAGTTGTCCAGGTTCCTATTAAAGAGAACTACTGAGGTACTGTACTTGACATGGAGAGGTAGTCTATTATACAGATGGGGGAGTCTTTGGGACACAAATGTATCCCACCAGCAAGTTCTATTAATGTCACAGACCCGGTTAAGGCCTTGTGTGCAGGTTGCGTCAGATGAGTTTGGTCTGAGATGGCCTTGTATGCCAGAAACAGGTCACCTTGAGCTGTCTGTATGATATTGAGTAGATGGACAGAGCTTTTAGCCTATCTGTATAGGATAAGTGTTTGAGACCCTGGATTTTCCTGGTCAGGAACCTCTGTGGTCTCTCCACCTGCTGCATGTGCTTGGCAAAGTACATGCAGTAGGGGGCATTGTACTCGATAATGGGTCTGATAAGGGAGGAGTACAGGGATGTTACAACCTCCTTGTTCCTGGATTAAATACCCTTACTTATGAGGTGGGCCATATAGAAAGTCTTCTGTACAACAGAGACAACGTGGTGGTCAAAAGTCAGGTTGCTGTCAACCTGGGTGGTCAAGTCCCTCATGACTGATTGCATGCTTTAGTACATTGTTATTAAATGTGATAATTAGTGGGGATGCCATTTTCCCCAAAGGGGATAATGATGCCTTTTTTGGCATTCAGTTTGAGTCCATGCTTCTGGCACCAGTCATTAGTTTAGGTAAGGCCCTCTTGGAGGATGTTCACATCACTAGGGGAATGTAAGATAGCACCCACCTTGCAGTCATCTGCAAACTTGGTCAGCCACAGACCACGGGTTTTGGCTTGCACCTCAGAAAAGTATATCTCAAACAGTAGAGGCTTCAAGACTGATTCTTGGGGTACACCACTCATTGTAGGTCTACTAATAGAAGTTGCTTCCCCTATTTTGACTGAGTGGCTTTCATCAGTGAGTCATTTAGCTATCCATCTGGTAACATATGAGTTGATGCCTAGCTGGGAGAGTTTATCTATTATTCCCAAGTGGGGAATAGTGTTGAAGGCTTTGGCTAGGTCAGGGTAGCTGTGTGCACTGTCTTCCCCTTGTCCATGGCTTTAGTGACTGTTACGAAGAAGTCGACCAAGTTTAATGGCCTGATCTCCCGTTGGCAAAACCAAACTATGTGCGGTCAAGCTTTTGGAGGTTGCCAATGTACTTGTTTATATGGTCCATTATAATGAGTTTCATGGCCTTGCAGATCAGGCTATCTATCTATCTATCTATCTATCTATCTATCTATCTATCTATCTATCTTATCTGTCAATATGTTTTGGAGGTATTAGTCTTGCCCTTACATTGGGAGGTACACAGGGATGGGAACGAATTGTTTTTATGTTTTGCAACCTTGGGATTACCTCTGTTTTGAATCATTACTTCCTAAGATTTAAGATGTTTTGGGGTACATTCATATGTCAACTAAATGAGACATGATTGCTCATAGTTAAATAAATGCAAAGCTCTGATACAAAAACTGGTATCACAAAGAATTATCTGATCTCTTTGACAATCTCTGGTGTTTAAATATCAGTATTATTTTACATTTTCACCAGAAGCTGTACCAGGATACATCTTATATTCAGATTGTCTATAGCTCTGACAGAAAGTAGAGAGCAAAAGCTTAAATTATGGAACTGCTTGGAATGGTAGCAGAGCAGAATGAGTGTACTGAATGAGTTAATCACATAGTAACTGTTGTGAAATAAAATAAAATTAGCCTTTGCATAGACTCACAAGACCTTAGAAATGGTTTCTGACATAGTATTAGCAGCAGCTTCCACTACAACACATGCAAATTTCTTATCGTATGGCCGCTGATCAATGATTTTGGCAAATTTAGTTAAATGAAGCAAGCTCTAACCACAATACCTTCAATACACCCTTGGGCAGATATTGATTTTTGAGATCCTGTTTGAAATTTTGTCATCTCCTGAAGTCTAACATTCTCAAACTGATATTATACCATGATCCCCCCAAAACGTGCACGCTGATTGGCCAGCGTGCCCGTTGTAAATCGAGTTATACTAATGGAAAAGGTCCGTCCCGGACTTTTTCCCATTAGTATAACTTTTTAACACTGTCTCGCTATGTTAAATGGGTTTAACATAACGAGACAGCTTTAAAATAAGCAACGGAGATCTCCGTTGCTTATTTTAAAGCTGTCTCACTATGTTAAACCCATTTAACATAGCGAGGCAGTGTTTAAAAGCAATGGAGAAAGCAAGATCTCCGTTATGTTAAATGAGTTTAACATAGCGAGACAGTTTAAAATAAGCAACGGAGATGTCCGTTGCTTATTTTAAACTGTCTCGCTATGTTAAACTCATTTAACATAGCGAGACACTAAAAACAACGGAGATCTTGCTTTCTCCGTTGCTTTTGCTCACAACTCTGATGTACTGCAGGCGCAGTACATCAGAACTGCCGCGATGCCAGACATCTGCGGAAGGGCAGTAAACAGGCATTATACTATGCCATTATTTAAGAAAAGTAATAGTTTCTTTTCTTAAATAATGTCATGGTATAATAGCAATAACCCACTTCTGGGTGTGGTAATGCTATTTACCACGTTTGGCTGTTTGGTCCTCGGGACCAAACCACGCCAACCGTGGGCAAATTTAGCATTACCCACACCCAGGCGTGGGTTATTGCTATATGACTGAAGACCTAAAAGATGTTGTAAATATTACTGTTGACATTTTAGTCTCAGTACAACCAGGCAGCTGCAAGACATCATATTAATTAAGCTGCTGAACAGTTTTATTCGGCTAGTGAGAAGGATATTCTAGTGATATTGAATGTCTTCACAGTGCATTTTTTTCTTTCTACATTAATTCAACACACAGTAGAAAGTTAAGTTTATTATGCTGAGGTAAGCAAATTTTACATTCAGTCATTAAACGGCCAGTGTTTCACAGAGTTTGGAACTGAACAAATCAAACTGTCAGTTATGTCAATTTTTAAATGTAAATGCCATCTTCTGACTGCTAATGGATTGTAGACAAATTCTGATAACGTGCGAGCTGTTGTATATATAAAATACTCTCTCATTAATGCAGTTCTTGGGGATGTGTACACTACCTGCCCATGTTATAATTGTACTTCTAAGAAAGGTGGAAGGATTGAACTGATAAAGGGACTGGTAATACCTACACCTTCATTCAAATATTATGCTGGAGTTTTACCTACAACTGTTCATGTAGGTGCAGGCCAGAAAACATAAAAGTAGTATTTTTGAAATTGGCATATCTATTGTCTATGCACTGACAGTAATTATGCACAAATTAAAATGGAAATGTCAAAAATATCATAATTATAAACATAAGAAGCATATTGAAATGGAGACTTAAAAAACCTTACAAACGATCTTAAGAAACAACTATACAAAGTGTCAGCTAGATTATAAAGAATGTTCTTAACACTGCAGAAATGCAATGTTGAGCTATAATGCAAACCTAGAAGGGTACACGAGTGTAACTGAATGATAACAAGGAAGTTTTGCTAGGAGAGTGTCTAAAATTCCCTTGGGTTGAGACACAAATTCCAGAATTTCAGTGGCACTTGAAAAAGTGCAGGAGATGAAAATATGTGTTAGAAACAATACAGAAATGCTATTGCTGCAAAAGCAATGATGTCAGGATAGCCAGATAATGGAAATGTTTTCATCCATTTATCACATAGTATTACACTTTCAAAGATGTATATTGTATGCAATTTCTGTTATTTAAAGGCTATAAATCCTTTACTTCAACTAATAAATAATGCACCATTTATTATGTATGACTCATATTTGGGAATAATGAAATATAAATAGACCACTAGAGATATGTACTGGCCCAATCTGACAGAGGAAATATAACAAATCATGCAAAAATGCCCACTCAGCTTCGTACATAGAAATCAAATTCGGAAAGAAGCACTGATATACTAGGAAATGTTACTATTGTAATGACTGAAAACAGGAGTAACTTGCTTTGACATAATAATTGTAGCTTCTTACTATGGGTTGATTTAATATAGAAAGGAAAAATGCAGAAACACCCACAGGGAAGACATTCACTATTACATGAGTACCCCTCATTTCAGTAGTCAACATTAACATGCCTGTAGGGCTATGATAATAAAAGTATGTAGATACTCACTAGTTATTCAGCTCAAAAATACAACTATATCACGATTTACTGTGCTTAAGTTAGTATTTGCAAGACATGGAAATCCTTAGCAGGTTATGTCAGACAATGGTCTACTTTTTGTATGTAAGAGTTTGAACATTTTTCCACATCATATCTGGAGACACAAAGCCAAACGCCTAAAATCAGTTCAAGTCTCCCTCTTTCATTTGCCAAAACAATTCTGGAAGGAGGTTGACAATATAACTGGAATAACTCCGCTAAATGAAGCACCCAATTTCAGCTTCACATTTGCCCTTCAAGTGACCCTTCACCATGTGACTTCCTCAGAGAATTATCTAACCATCCACCTATTCCATACACTTGCACAGACTTTTCTCAGAGAGAAACAAGACCCCCCTCCCATCCAGAATTCACTCCAACCTTCTATTTTTCTCAAATTGCTATTAAGCATACTCTATCTGTAGTTGAATAAATCCCACTAGATTCTACTCCTAGACCTGGTAATTTTTCCCATGATTTATTAACATTGCAGACAGTCCATTACCACCCCACTAAAACATATCTATAACCTCTGTCTCACTATCTATACTATACCTCCTTTGTCAGACCTATACCAGAAGAACCCAAGCCAACCTCCTGCAGTCATCTTCACCCCAGATCCATCCTACCTACCCCAGATAAGGTTCCAGAAAAAGTAATCTGTAATCAACTTACTTTTTACCTGCAAAGATATTACTTGCTTTCTAGGAAGCAACACACCTCTCAACTGCACAGATTTTTGCAGAATGTACAGATTTTTGCCTCATTTGTTTGGTCCACTTTTCATAAAATTGTGGTTTTCTGACAAACTAGTGCCAAATCATTTACGACTGAAGTTAGAAAATAATGACAGGCATTTGAGTTTCAGGCTTCATACCCTGTAGAAAATCCATGCTAATGAAAAAAAATGTTATTCTATCAACTTTCTAAGTTTGTAAGAGCAATATTTAAAAATTGTCCCTGTTTATGGGTCTTTGTCCTACTTTTATTTATGGCTTTGTCCAAGTTTCTTGCTTTAAGAGGTTGAAAGGTATGGGAAGCACATGTCTTTTATGCTGGGAAAAGCACCCTGACAGTGCTCTTGACTCTAAAAAATTACATTTTATTCAGTATGAATAAGGGGAATCTGATTGGTGCTGTGTTTATTGACCTATCATTTGCCTTTGATATTGTCAATCAGTGAATTCTACTTATCCATCTTCAAAACATCAGCACCAGCTCTGAATCGATCAATAGGTCCAAAGTTTTCTTATCCAGCAGATCCTTCAGGGTAAAGATAAAGTTTACTCTTTCTGACACTGCCTACATTCTCTCAGGTTTCCCAGCTGTCTCCACTCCCCAGTTCTGTTCTCAATCTGCATTAATAAACTCCTCCTTGATGTGTGATAACCTCAATTGCTTCTAAATGCCAATGATATCATCATCTGTAAGTCTGACCCTCTCAAAAATCCATTGAAACACAAGTCCAAAAGACATATTTCAACTGTATAATTGACCCACATGCAAACAAAAAACATTATTCAACCCTAAACATCTAATTCCTGGCACCCAAAACAGACTAGCCAAGTCCCCTCTACCTCTTCACATCACAGATTGTGACACTAATATCATTGGATTTAACACTTCCTTCAGATATCCAGGTATATATCTAGACTAATCCCTCAGCTTCCAAGAATACTTTGTGAAACTGTGAACCAAAAGCAATTATCTACTTTTCTGGACTGACATGATCCTTCAAATCCTCTCTACCCTTGTCAGAACAGCTATAGACAAGGGTATCCTTCTAACACAACTTAAATAAAGACTACCCTTGTTTGCCTCTGTCAAAAACATAGCCATCCTCCAAATCCTCTCAAATAAAATGTGCCACTTCATATCAAATTCCTCCTCAGAATGAGCATCGCTTCACTCTTTCTATGGCTAAGTGGCTGCCAGCACAAGCTAGAGCTGACCTTCTTTGCTCCTTTTTTTACAAAATACTATATCAATACTACCTCCAACTCTCTCGTCTAAAAGCTGTTTGCTGCATCAGTAACTTAAAACCTCAGGCTCCAGGACAGAGGTGGCCCCCTCTCAACAAGGACCTTCTTTTAGGATATTTTCTACTTGTTATAGCTTGTTAGATCTTGTCTCCAAACTATGTAAGATACTTTCTCATAACATAGATGAACTCACTGATTACTCAATTTTCAGATCTCAGGTCAAGCACTTTCTAAAAAAGAAGTATGACTGCAACCGTCTGACTGCAGGACATGTCAAATAATTCAGCACTTTCCTCTCACCCTCCTCTTTCTACTTACATGCCTGTGCTGGCCAGGTGGTAGGTAATATCCAACAGTTTTAAGTCAGCGCCACAGAATCGAATACCTGACATACTGGGAGTTTACTAATTTGCATAAGATATCCTACATATTTACAATTATATAATTCATACATTTATTATGCAACTCCTCCTCTTCATCCATCTCTCCATCCTAGTCTCCTAGTTTTTTGATTTTTTTATGTAAATATGAACATATATATATTTTTTTGAAATGCTTGTTTGACTGAAATACTTGTGTTAAACTCCATGTAAATGCACATTTCCGTGTATTCATGCATGGTACAGTATATCTCCACCTCTGTGTGTATGCACAGTGTCCTATTATCATGTATTTTACATGTTCAGCCATGCTGATGTTCACTTTTCTGTTGCTATTCATGTAACCTGGGCTGAACCTGCATAGGTTCATAGGTTGTTACTAGGCTATCTGCCTAGGGCATTTATAAGCCTAGCCAGAGTGTGTTTGGCTTTCGCCAACGTTTTAGATTAGTTGATTGTGCCTCTGTATAGTAGGTCACAGAAGGTAGCCCTTTTAAGGTTAGTTTACTGTACCTCTGTCTAGCAGGGACACAGAAGAGATCCCAGGGGTAAACTTACGATCTTCCATCCACTCGTCAAGATTTCTCTTGAAGAGGGTTAGTGAGGGGCTCTGCCTAACATGGATAGGGATTTTGTTCCAGAGTGAGGGGAGACTCTGGGATATGAATCTGTCCCTCCAGCATGTCCTATTTATTTCTGTGCTGAGGTTCAAGTCCCTGGAGCATGTAGCTCTAAGGGATTTGGATTTCCTGAGGTGGAGCATGTCCATTAATTCTGGGTTGGACATGGCTTTATACGTCAGACACAGATCACCTCTGAGTAGGCGGTACGCAACTGAGTAGAGCTGGAGTTTCTTTAGCCGAACTGCATAGGGCATCTATTTGAGTCCCTTGATCCTCTTGGTGAGGTACTTTTGTGGTCTCTCCAGTTGCTGCAGGTGTCGGGTAAGGTACATCCCAAATGGGGCATTGTATTCAATTATGGGCCTGATAAGTGATGAGTAGAGGGGCACAATGACCTCTCTTGATCTAGATGTGAACCCTTTCGTGATAAGGTGGGCTATATAGAAGGTCTTTCTAACCACTTTGGCAACGTGATTGTCAAAGGAGAGATTACTGTCTACTTAGGTCTCCAAGTCCCTAATTACTTCTTCCGTACTTAACAGATTACCACCTATGTGGTAATTTGTGGGCACTTTGTTTTTCCCAAAGGGGATGATTATGCACTTTTTGGCATTTAGCTTTAGGCCATGGCTCTGGCACCAGTTATCCGTCTCTGTGAGGCCCTTTTGAAGGATGCTTGTGTCATCCAGAGAGTCGATTATGGCACCCAGTTTGCAGTCATCTGCGAACTTGGTCAGCCATAGTCCACCCGTTTTAGCCTGTACCTCACAGAAATATATATCAAACAAGAGAGGTCCCAGGACTGAGCCTTGTGGGATGCCACTTGTAACTGGTTTAGAGTCTGACATGGCACCTGCGATTCTGACCATGTGGGTTCTATCCCTGAGCCAGTTTGCAACTCATCTTGTGACATAGGGGTTGATATTTAAGATGGTGAGCTTATTTATGATGCCTGAGTGGGGTATTGTGTCGAAGGCTTTTGCGAGGTCCAGGTAGGCTGTGTGGACTACCTTCCCTTCATCTATGGCTTTGGTAACTGTTTCAGAAGTTGACCAGGTTCAAGAGGCAAGATCTGCCATTAACAAAGCTGAATTGGGTAGGATCCAGTGTCTGGAGATTCCCAATGTCTTTGTTTATGATTTCCATGATGATACGCTCCATAGCTTTGCAGACCAGGCTAGTCAGGCTTATAGGGTGATAGTTTCTGGGGTCCGTTGTGGCACCACCTTTGTGGAGTGGGACCACTGTTGCTGTACGCCATTCCTTGGGTACATATCCTGTAGTAAGGTTCAGATTGAACAGTGACTTTATGTGAGGATTTAGTTCTTCTTGAAGCTCATGTAAGACACAGACCGGGACACCATCTGGTCCCATTGATGCTGTGTTTTTTGCTTTGGAGAGGGCAGCTCTCACCTGTGCATCTGTGATCTCAGGGAGGCTGAACTCTGTTGGGATAGATATTTGCTCTTTTGGGGGGGAAGGGGGGGGGAGTTTGCACTGAACCTTTCTTCCAGGATGTTGGCAATGTCTGTGGGTTCAGTGTATTTTTTGTCATTTTGCACTAAGTCTGAGCATATCTGGGAGTTGCCTCCCACGTTCCTGACATAACTAAAGAAGGCCTTGTGATTATCTTTAGTGTCTTGTGCAATTTTTCTTTCGAAGCTGACCTTAGATGATTTTATGAGGGATCGTAGTTTCTTGCTAGTACTGATCAGAGATGCCTTCCCTTTTTGGGATTTTGCTCTATCATGTAGTAGCTTCCTCCTTCTGTTGTATAGCTTATTTATGGCCGGGGTCCACCAGACAGGTCTCCTGCCTTTGGAGGAGAGAGTCTTGGTTTTGTTTGGGATAGCATGATCCATGCATTCCTGTAGATGTCCATAGAATGCTTTTGCAAAGGATTCTGCGTTTTGGGTTGTATTTTCCACTGGCCCGGGGGCTTTGAAGGATTCCACCTCAGTTTTGTGAAGTGTGAAGTTTGCTTTTGAGAAGTTCTTCACTGTGGTTTCCTTGGCTGGGGGTGGGGATGGGATATGGATGTCTAGTGAGATTATGTATGGTCTGATCTTACCAATGAGGGGTATTCCTTTGGTGTGGAACATAGAGACCCCATGTTGGTGATGACCAGGTCCAATATGTTTTCCCCTCTTGTGGGAGTGGTGACTAGTTATTCCATAGCATTTGAGTTTATAAATTCTAGGAACCGTTGGGCGAGGGTGTTGGGGATTGAGTAGTTTTCCCAATCAATGTTTGGGTAGTTGAAGTCACTCAATATAATGATGTTTGGAGAGACCTTCATATTCTCCAGTGTTCTCAAGAAACCCGAGTGGGGTTCCTGTGTTTGGGAGGGTGGTCTTTTGCAGGCTACAAACTGAAAGGCAGTTTTGCCCACTGTTAGTTGCACATGGATGGTCTCCGATGCTTCATGCAGTGCCACTAACCTGGAGGTGTGGGTATCTTTGATGAATATGGATACTCCCCCTCCTTTTGTGGTTCAGTCCGAGTTTTGGGGCCGAAAAGCATGGTATGAAGTATAACCTGGTAGTGCTGGGGTACTCTCGGGAGCCTTGAACCAGGTTTCTGTTACTGCACAGATATCGATATTCTCCATACTGAGGAGAGTCTCGAGTGTGTGCATCTTGAGAGTTAGACTTCTGGTGTTGAGCAGCATTACCCTTAGTTTTTTTTCTTTGTGTTGTCTATGGAGGTGGGTTTGTCTTTTGAGCCTTTCCTAAAAAGGCACTATGGGGGTGGCAAGAGCCTTTGCCATTATTCGAAAACCCAGGGGTGACAGGTGCAAGCCGTCCCTAGTGAAGCAACGTGGCTTGTCGAGCATGTCATCCCAGGCTAACAGACACTGGATCCCCTTTGAATGACACCAATACTTTAGCCAATTGTTAAAATTGATAATTTTGTCTTTATACTGTGGCATCATTCTTGGTGAGGGCAAGATGCTACTCAAGGTCAGGGTCATACCGACCTGGGATACATGATCAGAGATCTCCTCTATGTCTCTTTTCATGTAGTCCAGGGAAATACGTCTCAGGTCATTCACACCAGCATGGACAATGATGGAGTCATATTTGCACTTGCTTTGGAGTGACATGAGTGCTTGTGTTATGTGGCGGATTCTGGCACCCGACAGGCAGCTTACAGTGACCTTCTCCTTGTTCAGTCTGGTGAGTGGGACATCAGTGTGTCTGACAATAGAGTCACCTATTACAAGTGTATTAGGTGTGTTGTTTAGACTTAAGGGCTGTGACTGTGTGGCACACTGACTTTGTGAACTATGTGCTACGTGGGTATTGTTGCATGGTAGGGGTTGCTTGGATGTCTGCTTTGGAGGTCTCTGCTGCTTAGGCAGATTTTTATTTAGAGCCTCCGAGTATGTTTTTGTGTGTTTATGTGTTTGGTTTGCTGATGTGAGAGGTCTATGTGAGACTGGATTTGTGGTGTGTGTGGTGACCTTCTCCTCCTGACTGGCTGTGCTAGTACTGGGTTGAGAGTTGGCCATTTGTGATCAGTGCTTTACCCTATTAAACAAATCTAAATAAAATAAATATATACATTCTTATATACGTACTTAAGTAAGCAGATATATAAAAATGGGTTGAAGATGGTCAAGGATGGGTTACAGAATGGCTGGAAATCAAGGAAGTGACCAAGCTTTGTGAATATGTCAGAGAGGGAGTGCTCAGGCTATTGAAAAGGGAATGAGGAAGCGGGAAAAGGCAAAAAGAGAAGGCTGCTAATATGACTAATCTAGGAATGTGAAGCTAGTAATTTGGGCAAATTTAGGATTTGAATGAGGTGGAAAGGAAGGGGTGGAAAAGTAGAGAAGGAATTGTGCTAGGAGTCTAACAAAACAACAACAAAGATAGTAGGCAATAAGGACTATAGCTAGTGGAAGTGATCAATAAGGAAAAACGTACAACTGTTTAAGTTGAACTTACCATAATGGTAGGTGAATAATCACTGCTGCTGTAGCCTAAACTGTATGGATTATATCGTGCCAAGGATATAACAATGCTGGCCAGTTCTCAAAGCTTCAGGATGCCTTCTACATGTTCAAACTGTCAGGCATCTCATGCTGAGCTAACTAAAAGACAAGCTTGGATGTGAAGCCCTTCAGAGCTTTCCTGCTAGCAGATGGAGGGAGGATGAGCCCTGAAAGGATAATGCAAGGAACAACAAAAAGTATATGTCCACACCCTGGTATAAAAAGCCCACCAAAACAACAAAAAAAAAAACAAGGGGAATGGAGGGTGGGAATGGCTACAGCAACAGTAAACATCTATTCTTATGGTAAGTTCAGCTTACACAACTTTACTATATTCTTTATATTGATGACCATTGCAGTAGCCTTAGCTATATGGGTAGATTACTGTAGATAACTATATCTGGGAGGTGGAAGGAGAAGAGTCCAGGAGCCCCTGCAGAGTGGTCCCAGCTTGATCTAGACCAAGAAAAGAAATCAAACTTATAGTGCTTTGTAAAAGTATGCATAGAGGACCAAGTAGCAGCTTCTAGAATAACTCTACAATCCAACCGTTTCCAAAAAGCCATAGATTCATAGGTGCATAGGTCCATAGGTTGGTACGAGGCTATCGGGGGGGGGGGGGTGAATTTCCTATCTCCTATCCAATCATCAAAGTTCCTTTTGAAGAGGGCCAAAAAGGTGCTCTGCTTGACATGTATGGGCAGTCTATTCCAGAGTACGGGGAGTCTCTGGGTCAGGAACCTATCACTCCAGCATGTTTTGTTCATTGTGATGACAAGGTTTAGATCCCTGGAGCATGTGGCTCTGAGAGACTGGGATTTCTTTAAGTGGAGCATGTCCAACAGCTCAGGGTTGGACATGGCCTTGTATGTTAAGCAGAGATCGCCTCTGAGTAGACAATATGCCACAGAGTATAGCTGGAGTTTTTTTAGATGGTCAGCATAGGGCATCTGCTTTAGGCTTGCAATTATTTTAGTGAAGTATTTCTGTGGCCTTTCCAGCTGTTTCAGATGACTTCTGAGGTACATACCAAGCGGGGCATTGTACTCTATAATGGGTCTATTGAGGGATAAGTACAGTGGGACAATGATCTCCTTTTCTCTGGATGAAAAACCCTTAGTGGTAAGGTGCGCCACATAAAAGGATTTCCTGACTGTTGTGGCGATGTGGTTATTGAAGGTGAGACCACTGTCCACCTGTGTCCGTAAGTCTCTCATCACACTTTCGGTGTTTAGTGTACTGCCACCTATGTGGTAATTCATGGGTACATGGTTTTTCCCAAAGGGGATAACTATACATTTCTTGGCATTAAGCTTGAGCCCATGGCTCTGGCACCAAACATCTGTTTCTGTAAGGCCCTTTTGTAGAATATCCACATCATTTGGGGATTCAATAATGGCTCCCAGTTTGCAGTCATCTGCGAACTTTGTTAGCCAGAGTCCCTTAGTGTTGGCCTGTACTTCAGAGAAGTAGATGCCGAATAAGAGCGGTCCCAGGACTGAACCCTGAGGTACTCCACTTGTCACTTGTCTGGAGCTGGATTTGGAGTCAGCTACTTTTACAGACTGATTTCTGTCAGTAAGCCAGTTGGCAACGCATCGAGTGATGTAGGGATTTATGCCCAGCTTAGTAAGTTTATCTATGATTCCAGAGTGGGGATGGTGTCCAAGGCCTTGGCGAGGTCCAGATAGGCTGTGTGGACTGCCTTATCCTCGTCCACAGCCCTGGAGACTGATTCGAAGAAGTCAATCAGGTTCAGGAGACAAGATTGGCCCTTCATGAACCCAAACTGGGTGGGGTCCAGTGTTTGAAGGTTGCCAATGTCTTTGTTTATAAGTTCCATGATAATGCGTTCCATGCCCTTTCAGATCAGGCTCATCAGACTGATGGGACGGTAGTTGCCGGGATCCAAGGTGGATCCCCCCTTGTGGAGTGGGATAACTGTAGCTGTGCGCCACTCAGTGAGCATGAAGCCTGAGGTGAGGCTATGATTAAACATGACACTTAGGTGAGGTGCCAGTTCATTTTGTAGTTCATGTAGTGCACAGCCCGGGATGTTATCTGGTCCCATGGATGCTGTATTCTTAGCTTTGGAGAGTGCGGTTTCTACCTGTGTGGTAGCGATTACCAGAATTTGGCAATCTTTTGGTATTGAGATCGGCTCTTTAGGGTGTGAGAGGGGGGTGAAGTTGGCACTGAATCATTCTACCAGGATACTGGCAATCTCCTTGAGATCAGTATATTTAATGCCATTCTGTTTTAGCTCACAGCAGATCTCAGCATTGCCATTTAGGTTCTTGACATAACTATGGAATGCCTTGTGGTTGTCTTTGGAATCGTTGGCAATTTTATTTTTGTAATTAGCTTTGAAGGATTGTATGAGAGATCTCAGCTTCTTACTGAGGCTGGTAAGGGAGTTTTTTGCATCCTGGGATTTTCCTTTTTTCTTCAGCAGTTTCTTCCTTCTGTTGTAAAGTTTGCTTATGGCAGGGGACCACCAGATTGGTTTCCTTTTTTTGGAGGAGTGCATCTTGGTTCTATTTGGGATGGCACGATTCATGCACAAGTGGATGTGCTCATACAGTGCCTTAGTGTACGATTCAGCAGTCGAACTTTCAGCTCCTGTCTGCATGGGTGTCATGAAGTTTGTCACTTCTGACTTGAGTAGCATGAAGTTTGTTTTGGAGAAGTTTTTTAGAGAGGTTTCCTTACTGGGGGGTGGGGGTGAGATGTAGATGTCAAGGGTGATTAGCTTATGGTCAGACCTGACCAATGAGGGGGTGACCACTGGTGTGGAGCATCTATCTCCCATGTTGGTAATGACCAGGTTTAGGATATTGGAGCCCCTGGTGGGACAATGGATTAGTTGATCCAGGGTTTTGGAATTTATGAATTCCAAGAACCGTTGGGGAAGGGTGTTTGTACCCGAGTAGTTTTCCCAGTTAATGGCAGGGTAGTTGAAATCACCCAGTATTAGGGTGTTTGGTTGTATCTTAATATTTTCCAGCATGTTTAAAAAGGTGTAGTGAAAAACTTGGGGCATGGTGGGGGATCTGTAGCAAGCTACAATTTGGATTGCAGTCTTACCTAGTGTTAGTTGCACCTGGAGAATTTCAGATACATTGTGTTGGGCAACTAGCCTGGAGGTGTGAATATCCTTGGTGAATATAGACACTCCTCCACCTTTAGTGTTTCGGTCTTGGTTTGGTGGCCGAAAAGTGTAGTAAGAGTTGTAGCCTGGTATTGCAGTTGTGCTCTCTGGAGCCTTGAACCTGGTCTCAGTTACTGCACAGATATCAATGTTCTCCATTTTTAGGAGTGCTTTGAGAGAGTGCATTTTGAGGTTTAGACTTCTAACATTGAGCAGCATTACCTTCAGATTTTGAAGCCAAGGCCCTGGTAGAGTGGGCTTTGAACCTGCCTGGAATAGATTTGTTGCAGTGTGTATAGCAAAAGGTAATAGCTTTAGATAACTGTTTGGAAATAGTTTGTTTTGACACAGGTTATCCCTTCTTCTTACCTTTGCAATAAATGAACAATTGATCTAAAGATCTGAAAGATTTAGTTGTGCCAAGATAGTACCTGAGTTATTTGTGGGTATCTAAGGGATGGATATCCTTTCTCCCTTATTTTTAGGTTCAGGAAAGAAAAAGGGGAGATGGATAATTTGGTTTAAAGTAAACTCAGATGCCACTTTAGACATAAAAGGATTAGTTCTCAAAGAACTCTGTTCCTGTGAAAATTAAATAGGGTTGGCTCACCATAAGAGCTTGCAACTCAGATACCATTTATTAGAGGTCAGAGCAATCAGTAAAAGTGTTAGCTTATGTAACACAAGATTAAGATCCTAAGAAGGGGGCCACCAGTTTTCTAGGGAGGCCTCTTATGCAAAACCCTTTTCAAGAACATTTTGACATGACTGCATTGAAAGAGGAGGATCCTTAGGCAGACATGCAGAAATAGCCAATAAATGAACCTTGATAGAGGAATAATAAAAGCCATACAATAGTAACTCACACAAATATTATAAAACCAGAGAACAACTAGCCCTTAATGGCTGTTGGTTATGTTGGTGACACCAACTAGAAAACCGTTTCCATTTGTTAACATATGATTTTCTAGTAGCAGGTTTTCTTGCCTCCATTAGTACCTGCTGCACGCTCTCATTAAACAGGTACTTGAAAGGAATTAAGACCCTATCATCCAGGCAGTTAACTGAAGATTATTGATGTTGGGGTGTATCAAACACCTGTGGTTTTGTGTGAGTAGATCCTGTCAGTGAAGAAGCTTGTAGTAATTACCCCTGGCCATTTCCAAAAGAAGGGAGAACAATGGTTGTTTGGGTGAGAAGATAGTCGCCGCAATGATTTTGGTGATTCTGTCCTGAATCTTCAGAAGTACCCTAGATATTAGTGGAAAGTGTGGACAGGCATACAACATTCCTGTTCAAAGAAAAGAAAAGGCATCTATCTTCCAAGCTTTCTTGCTTGGAGTATTGGAGCAGAATTGTGCCAGTTGACTTTTCAGAGAGGAGGCAAAGAGGTCTGTTTGAGGAATTCCCCATAGTTGGATCAAGTCTTGGAAGCACCCCTGATCCAGATTTAATTTGTAAGCGTCTGCCCTGTTTGTCAAACAATTTTGTTTTGACAGAATGTAGGATGCCAGTAGAGTGAGATTGTGCTGTGAAGCTATATCCCAAGCCATCAGGGCTGGTCTGCAAAGGGATGCATCCTGGTTTCCCTTTGTTTGTTGGTGTACAACATAACTGTGGTATTGTCTGTAACCACTTGAAGAGGTCTCAGGGACCAGAGACAGTTTAGAGAGTTGAGTGTTTTCATTAGGGCAAGTATTTCCTTGATATTTATATGCTTACATCTGTCCTTGGTGTCCCATACCCCCTACACTCATATCCCTCCTGTAACTGCTCCCCAAAGTCCAAGGCATCTGTGGTGACTGACTGCTTTGGAGCAGGGAAGTAGAAGGGGAGACCTGGATTTAAGGATTTCTTTTGTTTCCACCAAAAAACTTATCTTCTGACAAATCCCAGCACTGGGCTCTGAAAAGATAAGAGATACTGATGAGGGCACCAAAGAGATTTCAGATACCAATGTATGTTTCCCATGTGGAGTCTTGTAAGGGATATCATATCATGTGAATTATAGATGCCATGAGACCCAAAATCCACAGGTATTCCCATGCAGTGACCAACGTCTGAGTGGAAAACCTTAGAAATAGATCTAAATAAATATATGTTGTTTTCCCCTCTGGAAGAAAAGCTTTTTGAGCTGAGGTGTCTAGTTGACATATAAGAAACATAATCCTGTGTGAGGGAGTCAAGAAAAATGTTTGAATGTTTTCATGGAATATCAGTTTGTGCAAGAGATCTCTCACCCAAGAGATTCCTGACACCTTGAAAAAGATTCCACAAAGATAATCAAGTCATCTAAATATGGGAAAATGTGAATACCCTGTATCATACAATGAGATGTAATTGGAGCTAGACACTTTTTAAACACTCTTGGTGCAGTGGATAGTCCAAAGGATAAGGCAGAGAGCTGAAAAAGTGATTTAGACACACAAAATCCTAAGAAATATTTGATGTATGGATAAATATGGATGTGATGATAAGCATCTTTTAAGTCTAATGCTACCAGGAAACTTGAAAAAGAAAGCAGAGATAATAGGTTGTGAAGGAACAACACTTTGAATGTGGGCACTATAACAAACACGTTTGGGAAAAAAAGATCCAGAACTGGTCTCCCAAGCATTTTCTTTCTTTGGTACTAGGAACATCCTTGAATAAACCCCCTTCCCCACCTGGGAAGGAGGAATTGGTTTAATCGATCATTTGGACAACATGTGATGAAGAACAGGTGGAAAAAGTCTGATATGCAGAATGAGGAATGACCCCATGAAAAGGAGGAATTTCCTCCCATTGCCATCTGTAATCCTGAGGAATGATTTTCAGAACCCATTTGCCTGAAACAATATGTTGGCAAATAGAAAAAAAGGAGATTCAGACTTTCTGGTAGAAAAAAGGGGCTAGGGTAGGAGGGGGTCACAAGAGTAGGAGTGAGTAACAAGGGGATGGGGGGGGTCACAAGGGTTGGAGGGAGTCCCAAGGTCTCTTGAATAGTCGTTCAGACTGATTGGACTGCCCTAGGTTTTAGGAGGATTGAGACTTCTTTTTGGAACTCTCTTGCCATTTCTACTTAAACATCTGTTTACCTGAATTCTGTTGAGGCTATCTATTCTGATTTTGTCAAAACTGGATGTAGAGGAAGAAATTCCCTTGGTCAATTAGGAAAAGAAGGGCTGAAAAATCTTAGAGATTCACTGAAGCAGCTTGCCACCATTTGATCACCTCACCTCTGCTGCAGAGGAGCCAAACACTAAATCTGTATCCAAGGAGAATTTAAAATCTCTTATTAACATCATCTGGGAGGTTCTGAGAATTTAGCCAAGCAAACCTCCTTAAAATTGGACCAGGTGCTATAGCCCTGGAAGAAGTATCAGCCGAGTCATAAGTACACTGCAAACAATGAGTAGTAACCTTTACAACAGAAAAATGAAATTATTTAAAGCAGATTTTTCTTTACAAGAAACTGTAGATACAATATTCCTCATACTCTCCCAGTTTGTCAGAATAAACTTTAACACAAGTCTAACAATTCAAAATTGTTTAAATCAAACTAGAAGTATACACTTTTTCCCATACCTGTCAATGATTTTCCCACCCTTATTAGAAAAGGTAGTACTGAAATTATCTATGTGCTTAGCAACACTGGAATCAAGTAAGGCTATAGCTGCTGAGTCAGGTTTGGAAATAGTCTATAAAAAATTTAAAGACTAAGGACCGCTATACATTCTGTCTGCCTTGTTAGGGACAGCTGGCTGACTATCATGAAAATTGCAGGCTATAAGACACACATCCTCTAAAGCAGACATGACAGGAGGACTGGGTGTAGGCTCTGGAAAATCCTTTTGTACAACTCATAGTATTTTCTGTGGGACTGCAAAACCTCATGTTCTTCCACTAAAAACACTAGGACATTCAGTCTCAGGGGAAAGAGAAACCCACAAGGAGAATCAGAAAATCAGCTCTCCTCTGAGTCTTAATCAGAAATCTGACGAAAAAACCCAGAACCTGACCCTGAATCTTCCTGTTCAGATTTAGAATCTTGAATCTCTTGAGGAAAAGAGGAATTGCCTCTATTTTACCATAAACTACGTGGAAGGATCAATAGCCTGAATTAAACCTTAAGACAGTTCCAGTAAACTACTGCTATCCAAGGAAATTTGAAGAGGAGTAGATAAATGCTTTGTTTTCTGTTTCTTTTTACGAGATAAAATGGGATCAACCGTGTTACTAATGGCAGTAGCTGCTTCCCAGGAATGGGCACAGCAATCTGACATGCCAGGGAAATATTCCCTCTTCCCTCCTCCAGGAGCAACAAGAGTGTCTCTTCCTTGCCCACTGAGGGGACTCCAACATCTATGTGACTATTCCCTCATCCATAGTGGATGTAGGTGCTACACCAAAAAGATCCAGGGTACGAGATGAGTGGTCTGAGGTATAACAAATGGCCACAGCAGAATCGCCTACCTGCAGCTGAGGCAAATTACTAGCCTGCTGTAGTGGCAAAGGCTGTTTGATTAACTATTTTGTTTTGTGGCTAGAAGAAGGACCGACTGTGGAACAGGTAGAATGTACCATGGTCCAGATAAAAATTATGCTCTTTCCTAGGGATGACAAGCAGCAAATAGCTGTAAAACTACCACTCCACAAAAGTAACTTTTTTCACAAGAAAAAAAAACCCACAGTAAAAACACTTTAAAACATTAAGCATTTCCAACAGAAAAATAAACACATTTTCTCACCAGAGAATACATTTTCAGTTAGTATACACTCCTTTTAAACTGACTGAAAGAAAGGAGTACTCAGTTTAAAAGAACATTACAATAGTGAGACAGTTCATTAAATAACAGCACTCCTAGCTTTAAAATAACTTTCCTGAAGAGAAAAGTAACAAGACATCAACAAAATTAAGAAAATGGAAGTTTTCTCCCACAGAAAACTTATTTGCCCAGCAAAGAAAAGCACAAGCCGACCATCGAGTCTCAAAAGCCTCAGAGGAGTGTACTGTTTGGTGGCACTGAAACTCTCAAGAGCTTTGCATCCATACTTGTCTTTCAGTCAGCACATCTCAAGCTGCCTGACAGTTTGGGCATGGAAGGTGCCCTGAATCTTTGGAAGCTGGCCAGCGCAGTTACATCATTGGCAGGACTTAATCCATATAGCTAAGGCTACTGCAACAATAATCAATATAAAGAGCATCAAATATTTTAAGGTGCCTAGCAAAAAGAAGGAATGGAGAAACAGAAGTGGGCCAGGCTGAGGAACAATGGAAATGAGATCACAGAAGACATCAACTAAGCAGAGATACTGAATTCATATTTTTGTTTCCATATTCACAGAGAAAAAAAGGAGAGGATGCCATACTGGGAGGGAGGTAGGGCACAGTGGGGAGACCAGTGGACAGATTACCAGAATATAGAGGGAGGAGGTTCAAATGGAACTGACTGTTCTTATGAAGGATAAAGGTTAATGACCAAAGAATTTACTTACCAGAGTCCTCAGAAATCTTGAGAGTGTGTTGACAGAATCTCCATTAGATATCTCCAGTAGATCACATGCTAATACAGAAGTATCAGAGGACTGGAGAACAGGATTTGTGGTGCCTGGTACAAGTGGGAAGCAGAAAATACCAGGAGACCTAGTGGCCTGTTAGCTTAACAGCATTGCCAAGTAAAATCAGAGATAAAATTCTGATGGGGAAGCTGGTGGAATTCCTAAAAATCAAAAATTTCTAGGACAGCAACCAACATGAGTTTATAGGCACAAGGTTCTGTCCACTAAACCTGATTCAGTTTTCTGACTGGGTTAAAGAAGAACATGACAGCACAGTACTGGTAGACTTAAGTATACTTGGACTTCAGTAAGGACTTTCACTTTGTTGCACACAGGAAGCTGATAGTAAAACTGGAGGTGTGAGAATATGGTTGAGTCTGAAGAAGAGGATAGCTACATGATTGAATGGTAAGACACGAAGAGTTGTGATTCATGAATACAATGTTAGGAATTAAGGAAATGACTAGTGGCATAGCACACAGGTGTGTTTTGGGTCACATTCTTGACAGCACATTTGTCTCATGCACATCTTGGAGAACAAAGAAAGGGAACAAACTCTTTGCTGGTGACACAAGGTTAGGTTAGGTTAGGTTGCAAAAGTGGAGGATGGTAGAATTGTCTAATGAATGTTCTGGAAAGGCTGAATAAATGGACAAAGGTGGCAGCTGAGGTTCTCTGCAACCAAATTTTGAGCACTGAACTTGAGCCACAACAACCCTGCTGTAAAATATCAGCTGGGAAAAGTGGATCCGGTGGCAGCAGAGAAGAAAAATGTCTGGGAATGTAATGTTGAACAATCCTGGGACTGGACAATTGGGATCAGGCTACAATGGCAGTGACAGCAGCAAAAAAAATAATTCTTGAATGTTTCTTTGGGATGGGAATCTAGAAGAAAAAAAATAATACTTTCTCCCTACAGTCCTTTGTCACACCCCACCTTGAGTGTTACATGCAGTTCTGCATATAATATAAGGAAAAGCACTCCAGGTTGCTTAATGGAATTCACTGGATGGCTACCAGAAATATCTCTAGAATGGAGGAGAAGGAATATGATTAGAAGCCAAAAGAGCTAGTGCTCTTCTCACTAGAAACCAGAAATGACTGGAGCTCGTGATAACAGTGTACATGATCATGCAAAAGAGATGCGAGGAGGTCATTTTTCATACAATGGAAAAGGGTAAATCAGGGGACACAGATAGCAGATTGTAGACACTAATCACTCACTGGATCTGAAATGGACTACCAGAATGGGTGGTGGAGATGGAATCCACACAAGCATTCATAAGATGGGACAGGAGAAAAATGAGTTAGGGAGGAAGGTAGACTTGGCAAGAAAGGAGAATGTTAAGGAACTTAAAATGAAAAATTAGATAGACTTACTGTCTCCTTCTGCCAACAAGAAAATGTAATGTAATGTGTCCCCATCTGTCAAAAACATATCAAGCCTATTGACCTGCATACCTTATTCACAAAAGGTATCCTCCCTTTTCTTACCAGCTTACGCCTCACTCATGCAGACATCAGTCAAATCTAGCCTTTTTATACCTACCATCTTTTTCCTCTGGCAGACCTGGTGCAATTATGTGGCTCCAAAAAGTTTGGCCTTCTCTGCATTCAGTAAGATGTTCAACTTAACCCTATATAATAATCCTTGTTTCTAACTTTGTCCTTTGACCCATGACCAGAGGAAAGTCTTTAAACTCCTATCACCAACATTCACATCCCTCACTATCCACCGCCATCTCTTTTGAAGCAACTCTAACATTCCTTAACTTTTCCCTTGTTTTATACAATCAAACCCTCTCAGCAAATACAGTCTCCTTAACAGACATGTCAGTTCACTAGCCCTCAGCTTAGTTTTGCTTTTTCGCTTACTAACCTCAGCAATATCCTCTCTATTTAATGTTATTAGTAATCTTTCCACATTCCATGCAAATAAAGCAATCCTTCCCTTATAACAACTGTCTGTCTTTACCACCAACCTTCCTCCTTATCCAGCTGCCTTTTACCTGTCTTAACACTGACTTCCTATCACCTCCATAGAAGGATGCTAATACTCCCTCCAGCATTATACCAGCCAGGTTATTTTGGACTACACTCCTGGGACACATATCGAAGCTCAATGCCTTCAACCATCTTTGCAAACCATTTCCATTTTTGAAGTTTTCCCTTCTCTGTTGTTTGCTGATGACCAAAACTGCACCTCACACTGGGAAACTATATCGCTATGATCATCAGTTCCTGTATACTCTAAAATGTCTCCTACATGACATGCTTAGCAAAGAAGAATTAGGAAGGGAAGGAACAACCACACCTATTAGTCACTGCATTACATGGTAAGCAAAGAAAAGGGAGGAGAAAAGAAAAAGGCGTGCATCAGTTACTGTACCCTTTGACATCATTGCACATCTCATGCTGAGCAAAGACAAGGGAGGGGAAAAGAACCAGGCATGCCTATGAGTTGCTGAACTCTTTGACATTCACTGTACATCACATACTCAAGAAAAGATAAGAAATAACATGTAAGAAAAAGAACAAGGAACCCTTTGTCAGTGGTCACTACAGCCTCAAGGAAGATAAATGAAGAAACCCCAAGCCAATGTTCACTACAGTTTCAAGGAAGAGAACAGAAGAAACCCCAAGCTCCCATTCTTCTGTACCTTGCAACTGAAGTTTTCCTTATAGCTACCATTTTGTTTTAGTGCTGTTTCCAGTGCACCCATCAAGTGATAACTCTCGCTTCTCTTAGTAATTCCTCTGTCTGCTGTTTGCTGCTTACTGGATAGCTGATGTACAGAATTTTGACAGTTCAGAATGCTGACACTCAGAAGGGCACTGCCAGAAAGTTGACACTCAGATGAGCACTGTCAGAATGTCGACGGTTTAAAATGTTGGCACTCAGAAGGGCATTGCCAGAATGTTGATATGTCAGATTGATCTCCCCTTTGCACCACTTTACCAATGCATGCTAACCCTAACCCCAAGCCTAATCCAGCCCCTGTCCCTAACCCTAACCCTGCACCTTACCTTAGAAAAGACCTTCCTATAACATTATCAATATTCATATAAACCAGATTCTATGGTATTGGTATGCTTATACAATGACAGGTCATTACCAGTCAAAAACGTGCATGCTGTTTGGTCAGCCTAACCAGCTTGACTGTTGTAAATTGAGCATATACCAGTAAAAAAAGTCCTGTCATCCGGACTTTCTTCTATTAATATATGCTGAGGCTTTCCAGTTTTCTTGAGCTAAGAGGTCGAGAGGTACATATGGAGGGCAGAGAAAATACAAGGAAAATGAAGTATGTTATGCAAAAAAAGTACCTGATTTTCCTTCTATTTCTGTCTTGTCTCTCATGTACCACTAAACTGTCTGGATTTCAAACTTTATTTTTTTTCAAAGAAAAAAAGAAGCAACAGAGATCTTCCTTTCTCCTATAGCGCACCTGCAGGTGTAACTGAATAGTGTACGGGCTCCTTCCTACCTGACTGTGGTGACACCCCTATTTACACCCAACACACGAAGGTTGTAAATAATAACAGATTTTATTCTAGATGGCAACTCTAGTCTTAACAGGCATCAGCGCAGTAGCAAACAAATTATTGCAGCAGCACAATGTTTAGTAATAAGGCAATATGAGATATACATACAGTGAAACCACACCTCCAAGAACTCAATAAGAGAGATCTTGTCATTCAAATATGAGCAAAAATGCAATGTCATTAAGCAGTAAAGATTCTATAATGCAACAATACTAACAGCAGCTATAACCTTGATCAGTTCTAATCAGATGAAACTGTGAAAACACTCTGTTATAACCTGTTTACTGGCCAGTGACTACTTACAGTCTTAATGCTGGCATGATGGGGCCTGAAGTTGGAGCTCATAGGAAACCTGGGTATTTCAAATCCACAAAGCATTTAAGGGGAAATCCACACTGAGGGGTGAGTAACATGAGATCCACAAAATGACAGCCAGTACTAATTCAGGATAAAGCTAAACAGTTCCAGTTCAGTAAAGGAAAAAGGGAAAAGCCTAGGTCACAGTCACAGTCAAAGCTATAGCACAATCTTATGAAAGTATAAAATGCCGGCCGAAGCCTCTCACCACTGTTGATAATATTCGGGATGTCAGGGACCGCAATCCCACTGATGAGAGGTGTAGAAATCACCCAACAGCCATCTAGTAATCAAAAATGGCTTCTTTATAATAGGCCCAACAGCATTCCTGTCCTTGCTGATCAGATGCAGGCATAGGACTACTGGTTCCAGACTTCTCTCCTGATTCCACAGATCACCATCGACCAGGTTTTCCAAGGAGGGAAAGACACGATCTGGAACCTCACTTCCTTCTCCCAGACACTAGACACATCCGGTTTTAATGCAAGGCCCATTGTTCCCTCACCCTGTGTTTCAGTCTAATCTCTTTCACTTTTGTTTCTCTCTTTTATATCAAACGAAAAGGAGCTCCACCTTGTGGTGTATCAGAAAACTGCAGTCTGATAACCCTACAGTGAAATAGAGTGGGAGCTACACTCTCCCCCTGCTTGAAAACTTGGGTCCTCCCATGTCAAAGGTAGATTAGCAGCAATATATATACAAACACTAATGCACCATTAATTGAACTGTATTTCTGCATTCAAAAAGTACATCCCACCAAGGGTGATCAGCATTATGCTTAACTTGGGATGGGATGTCACCAACTGAGCAGTTGGCATAGGGATCATGGGCGTAGACTCTCTGATGAGCAGTGGTCACAGGCTCCTGTGTACTATGTCCCAAACTGTCATATGTAAGCCTCTGTGGGGGCTGAATCAATCTCTGAGGCTTTGGTTCAAAAGAGACAACTGGGGAACTCTGGTCTGAGGGCTGGTCACTCACATCACACTCACTGTCCAGTTCCTCAGTAGTGCTGGACTGTTCAAAGTGACAAGAGACAAATTCCAGTGCATTTACATTGAGATTGCGGTCCATGAGGTGTTGAACATCATCATAGAAAAGTCCAGTGAAACCCCAGTCATCATCACTGTCCTCCTCTCCTTCAGCAGGAGGAATCATAGGCCCTTGAACATTTGGGAGGATATCTCCTCTCTGCCTTAGTCTTCTGGATCGCCTTGAGGTTAGGTTTTCCCTGAGCCATTTTGGGTTCCAGATTCATAAGTCTCACTGATTCTGCCAAAGGCTTTAACATTTTGAGGTGCCAGGTTTTGATGGGTCTTTGTTTCCCCTCAGGGCAGACTTGGTAGACAGGGATGTTAGGTAGCTGAAAACAAATTATGTAGATCTCAGATCCCCAATGGTCAGCTAGTTTATGTTTTCCTTGCAGGCCCAAGTTTCTCAAGAGAACTCTGTCCCCTGGTTGCAAGTCATGTATCTTCACTTTCTTGTCATAGAGAGCCTTGTTTCGCTGATATCTTTGTCCTGTTGATTGCTCAGCTAAGTCATAGGCCTGTTTGAGGTGCTTCTTGAGTGTCTCCACATAACTGTCCATGAGAATGCATTGGTGTATCATCAGCTGTGACTCCAAAGGTTAAATCAACAGGAAGATGAGCTTCTCTTCTAAACATTAAGAAGTAAGGCGAGAATCCTGTAGCATCATTTTTAGTACTATTGTATGCATGCACCACTGTGGCTACATGTCTACTCCATTGACTCTTCTTCTCAGCAGATAGTGTTCCCAACATGTCTAGTAAAGTTCTATTGAAACGCTCAGGCTGAGGATCCCTGTGAGGATGATAGGGAGTGGTGCGACATTTCTGAATTCCCTAAAAGAGTGAGTAGTTCATGGACAAGCTTGCTCTCAAAATCACACCGTTGATCAGAGTGTATCCTTTTTGGCAGGCTGTATTGTACAAAGAACTTCTCAACAAGTAGTTTTGCCATTGTAATAGTTTTCTGATCATGAGTTGGAAATGTTTGAGCGTATCTGATATAGTGGTCTGTCATCACCCACACATTACTGATCCCACCTTCATCCATTTCATTGCAAAGGAAATCTATACAGACCAGTTCCATGCACCCACTACTCTCCATTTGACCCAATGAGGCAGCTCTGGTGGGCAGAGTCTTTCTCTGAATGCATCAAAGACATGTGCGATGATAATATTCAACATCTCGTTTCATGCATGGCCAGTAGAATCTGTCTCGTACAAGTCCCAGAGTTCTGTCATAAACAAGATGACCATTTTCATCATGCAATAACTGAAGTACTACTTCTTGATACGTTTGAGGAAGCAACAATTGCCATTTTGCACTGCCAAGTGCACTAGGAGATCTCCTATATGGTAGTCCATTTCATATCTGAAGTCTGTCCCATTCTTTAGCCAAAAGTCTTGCCATTGGATGAATATCTGTGCGAAGCATATCAATTTGTTTCTTCTCTAAAGCAGCTACCACCAGCTGACCTAAGAGGTCTTCTCCTTGATCTCTCCTGAGGTTACTGTTACTGAAAGCTGGTAGCGATGAAGCCTGTAAAGTGACCAAATTAGAGTAAGTTTGGGGAATGCTTTTTGCAGACAGCCCCAACTTCTGGGCCCGACATTCAGTTTGCTGGTAGCAGGCTGCAATCTGGCACATAGCTCTCACTCCTGGTGCTGGAATTTCCACCCATTCATCATCAGGGTGTAAATCCCCATGAGGTATTCTGGACAGACCATCAGCATCTCCATTTTTGTGTCCTGGGCGATATTTTAAACTAAAGTTGTACTTGGATAAAGCTGCCATCTGTGGCCAGTAGCATCTAGCTTTGCGGTGGTCTGGATGTATGTCAGAGGGTTGTTGTCAGTCTGAACTTTGAATTCAGCCCCATAGAGGTAATCATGCAGCTTGTCTACTACAGCCCACTTTAAAGCAAGGAATTCCAACTTGTGTGCAGGATAGTTCTTTTCTGTTGGAGATAAACTTCGACTGATAAAAGCCACAGGTCTCAATTTCTTGTCATACTCCTGGTAAAGGTCTCCTCCTAAACTGTCTCTGCTAGCATCCATATGTAATGTGTATGGCTTTGTTGAGTCAACATATGCCAGCACTTGGGCATGTGTGAGACAATACTTAAGCTGTTCAAATGCCTCTTCACACTCAGGAGTTCAAAGACTCTCAATGAATTCTTTACAGCCTCTCAGTCCCTTTGGCTTCTTCAGAAGGATGTCTTCATCTTTTTCATCTGCTTCCTCATCATTTCAGCGCAATTGATTGAGTGTTCTTGCTATGTTTGAAAATCCTTCCACAAACCTTCTATAGTAACTGCAGAACCCAAGGAAAGATCACAGCTCTGTGATGGTTATGGGTCTGGGCCCAGATGTTACAGCTTCATCTTTGCTGGGGTCTGTGGATATTCCATTTGCAGACACTACATGTCCCACATAGGTCATTGAAGGTTGGAAAAATTTGCATTTGTCCAGTGACAATTTCAGTCCTTCCTTCTCAATTCTGTCCAGTACTTTCATCAGTCTTTCTTCATGCTCCTCTAGTGTCTTCCCAAGACAATGTCATCCAGGTAGACTAAAACTTCCAGGAGATGCATGTCTCCAACTGTTCTTTCCATGATTCTCTGGAAAGTTGCCTGTGCATTCGATAAACCTTGAGGTAGGCGATCAAATTTGAAAAATCCCAAAGGAGTGATGAAGGCAGTCTTCTCTTTATCTTCTGGGTGCATAGGGATTTGATAGTATCCACTCCTTAAGTCTAGCACACTGAACCACTTACTGCCCACCAGGCAATTTAGAGCATCTTCAATCCGGGTTGTGTACTGGTCTGGAATGCTTTGCTGATTCAGAGTATGATAGTCAACACACATGCAAATTGACCCATTCTTCTTCCTGACAGCAACAATGGGAGAGGCATATGGACTTCTTGACTCTCAAATTATCCCTGCGGCTTTAAGTTCTTCCAGATGTTTTCTCAAGTCCTCCAGATCTCCTGGGGCTACCCTTCTGGAATGTTCTCTGAAAGGCCGGTCTTCTTTTAATCTTATTCGGTGCTTTGCACTTTTCACACAACCCACATCCAGCTCACTTGTAGAAAAACTATTTTTATTCTTCATCAACATCTCTTTAGCTCTGGTTACCCACTCAGGGGACAGAAGACCACCTCCTAGATCAATATCTTCCAGCTTCAGCTCATTGACACTGCTCTCGTTTCTTGTCAAAACAGAAGCAGGTAAGGGAGTGGCAGCATAAACATTTCCCAAATGCACTTGTGAACACAGGACAGTGGGGGTACTTCCTTTATTCTTCAACCCCACAGGCAAAGTATCATAAGGATGCTTCAGCTTGTCAGCAGGCCAAACTTTGGGGACTAATTCCAGCTCTGGTGGCAAGTCTATTTTTGGATCCATTTCCATCATGAGATGAGAGGAAGCTGTTTGTCCAAATATCCTCACTTTGGCCCTCAGGCAGGTGACCTGACCAGGATGAATTATAGGTTCTTTCCCAGGAACGGTCCATACATGACTAGTTTCATCTTTCTTACTATTCTTCTCATTCTGAAGGGCACAAAAGGCTGATCTATGGAGTGGATGTAATGTTGGGGGTTCCTGGGTCAACTGAGGTGTCAGCATTATTCTGACAAGGTCAGTATTTGTCTGCATTAAAACAGATGCTGAATCCTTTCCTTCTGGCCTGGGGCACACAACAGCAAGAGTTTCAAAAACTTCTGTTGACCCAACAACTCAGGTGGAAAAGTCTAACTTGAGTGAGACATAACCACCACAGGGGAACTTCGTGTCACTTATCCCCCAGCTCTCCAAGTCTTCTAACTTTCCAAGTGGCAAATACTTTAAGTATTTCTGGTAGAAGTCTCTGAACAGAATGGTGATTTGTACACCAGTATCAAACAATGCTTTACTGTACACACCCTCTATCTTCACTGTCACGATAGGGGACGGTCCCACTAGGCCATCTGATACTTTCTGTTTCCGGTGTTATTCAGCCGTATGGCAGTCAACATGTTCACCATTTTAAAGGATGGAACTCTTTATTAGTAATCCTTTGTGGTTTTGGATGCTGAGACTTTTGCTGAGATGGCTTTCCAATTTGGTTGTTCACCTCAGATGAGCTAGAAGTGTGTACAGTGGGTGGACACTGTCGCTTGATATGCCCTGCGTCTCCACAGCAAAAATGAAATCCAGTAGGAACTCTAAGCATCAGCTTATTTGTTTCTCCTCTGAGTCCCTTTGTGGAGGTTCTAGCAGATGTATTCCTCCCTTCAGCTACAGTTACCACTGCTTTCTGTAACCGTCTTGGTAACTTGAGCTATGACGTCGGTTAGGGAAGACACCTGCGCCTGCAACTGTGACACATCTACATTGTGGACACTTTGGACCATGACTTCTATTTGAGTAGTAAGCACTGCTTGTGTTCCCTCACTGGTTTAGTTGATGTTGAACACTGAAATCTGGCTTCCAACAGGGCTTCCTCTTCCCTCACTTCTTTAACCAATTGAGAATACGTTAGAGTCTCTTTCCTAGCTCTCATACTCAGTTTTCACATAATGGGATCCATAGCTTGAGCTCCTTGTAAAATTTGACTGATTTCGTATTTGGTCAGGTACTTTCAGATCCACCCCTTCTTTAGGATGATCTGGTGGAGCATTTTATCTTATCGCTTAATGTAGTTAGATAGTTTCTCACCAACTTCTTGGTATGTATGCGCAAACTGATACGATAGGTCAGCAGCCCTCTCTCTTCTTCCAAACACATCCTGCAGTACTCCCTAATAGCCTTGGCTGTGCAATCTTGCTTACTCATCCTTAGGTTGTGTATGGTATCCCTTTAAATTTTCAACTATCCACAGCTTTTTCTGAGTTTCTGGGATATCCCACTCCTCTAGGGCTTGTGAAGCCTGATCCATCCAAGATTCAAAATCTTCCCTCCCTGAGGTGTGGGTTATTTGCCAGAGAAGAAACATAATTTGCAGTACCCAAACTCAGTGAATGGCTGTGTACGCCTTAAGCATTTTTCTACAAGACTTCCCAAAGCTTTCAAAACGTCAGGCCCTATACTATTTGTGGGCAGTAAAGCTTCAGTTTCTGGTGTAAGGTTCTGACCTGCTTGGATAGCTTCCACAGGTATTTGTTCTGTTGCTGGGGTAGTGCACGTCTCAGGGATTGCCACACAGACTGCATTCTCACCTGAAACTGATCCACTCAAAGGTATATGCTCATATACTAGGGAATGTTTTCATTCTAATAGGGCCAATGTGCTCTGTTTTATAGTGTCCATGGTGATGCCTAATAAAAATCCATAGCCTACAACTGGTAAGGATCCTGTGATTTGATGTATTTGCATGTCAGTCCATGTGGCACCTGGTAACACTAGAACTAAGCAGTGCTCTGACTGAGCATTGTGCTGTTTGCACCATTTAGCGGCTACTTCTGGGTTTATCTTGCTGCTGGTGTTGCTTTTCACATGTTCAGTGGAATAGGGCAGAGTTCTAGGCAGTACATGCAATCCTGAACAAGCCCCAAATGTAGTACACCTGCAGGTGTAGCTGAATAGTGTATGGGTTCCTTCCTGACTCTGGTGATACCCCTATATACACCCAACACACCAAGGTTGCAAATAATAGATTTTATTCTAGATGACAACTCTAGTCTTAGGCAACAGCACAATAGCAACAATTTATTTCAGCAGCACAAAGTTTAGCAATAAGGCAACATGAAGTATACATACAGTGAAACCATACCTCCCAGAACTCAATAAGAAAGGTCTTGTCATTCAGATATGAGCAAAAATGCAATGTCATTAAGCAGTAAAGATTGTATAATGCAACAATACTAAGAGCAGCTATAACCTTGATCAGTTCTAATCAGACCAAATTGTGAAAACATTCTGTCATACCCTGTTCACTGGCCAGTGACTACTTACAGTCTTAATGCCGGCATGATGGGACCCGAAGTTGGATCTCATATGAAACCCGGGTATTTTTAATCCACAAAGCATTTAAGGGGAAATCCACACTGAAGGATGAGTAACATGAGATCCACAAAATGACAGCCAGTACTATTTCTAGATAAAACTAAACAGTTCCAGTTCAGAAAAGGAACAAGGGAAAAGCATAGGCCCACAGTCCCAGTCGAAGCTATATCACAATCTTATGAAAGTATAAAATGCCAGCCGAAGAGCCTCTCACCACTCCGTTGATAATATTCTGGATGTCAGGCACTGCAGTTTCAATGATGAGAAGTGTAGAGATCACCCAACAGCCATCTGGCAATCGAAAATGGCTTCTTTATAATAGACCCAACAGCATTCCTGTCCTTGCTGATCAGATGCAGGCGTGGGACTACTGGTTCTAGACTTCTCTCCTGATTCCACAGATCACCATTGACCAGGTTTTCCAAGGAATGATCTGCAACCTCGCTTCCCTCTCCCAGACACTAGACACATCTGGTTCTAATGCAAGGCCACTTATTGCCTCTCTCTGTGTTTCAGTCTGATCTCTTTCACTTTCATTTCTTTTATATCAAATGAAAAGGAGGCCCACCTTG
Source organism: Protopterus annectens (assembly GCF_019279795.1). NCBI lineage: Eukaryota > Metazoa > Chordata > Ceratodontiformes > Protopteridae > Protopterus > Protopterus annectens. The sequence goes on along the minus strand of NC_056732.1, from coordinate 84,978,597 downwards.
TGGTGTATTGGAAAACTGCAGTCTGATAACCATACAGTGAAATACAGTGGGAGCTACACTCCATTGCTTGCTTTCCAAAGCACTGATGTATTGCGTATTTGTGGGAACTTAAGTCCTCCCATACGTATGCAGAGTACATAAAGAAAGCAAAAAAAGAAGTGGAAGAACACGGTGCCATTATGCAAAGACATTATTTAAGAAACGTAAGTAATTTCTTTCTTAAATAATGGCATTGCATAATAGCAATAACCAATTCCTGGGTGTGATATGTTGAAGATTTACCCATTATCTCTCGTAGTAGTGCTATAAAATTAAATGGTTTGTGGGGAGACGGGATGAGGAAAATCTCTAACAGGGCTAAAGACAGTGCTAAGGTAAGCTGGATGTGTTAACCTCTGTGTGGTTGCACCTAACCAGAGTAAGTGATTAAGCCACACCAACCATTGGTAAATGTTCACTATACCACACCCAGCCATTGGTTATTTCTATATTTTACTGCATTTTTAATGTAAATTGATCAGAGAAGTACCTTTATTTTTGTTATCAATTTAATGTGGATTTTGTCTGTATTTTGAGAGCAGGAAGTTTGAAGTGTCAACATTATGAACTGTCAGCATTTTGGTGTCAATACTGAATGTGTCAACATTTTGATATGTCAACAATTTGGACTATACTCCTGCTGGACATATTTATATATGCTATGTTACTCCTTTATTCAGACTTTCTTATCCTGATGACAGTCTTCTCATTTTCATCCATATCACCTCACAACCTTCTCAATCAGTCTGTTAATCTGATTCTTTAACAGATTTGTGGCCATCAAAACTTCCTGCTATATTCACAGATACTTTTATTTTAACCAAATCTTTAGTCCTCTTAAATGTTAATGATACTACTGGAATGAATAAAAAAGATCTATATTTACGTTGGTCCATACTAGCTATGGCAAGGAAATGTATAACTAGAAAGTGGAAGTCTTCACAATTACCTGCTCTGCAAGAATTCTTGAGATTGTTGGAAGAAACAGCGACATTAGAAGTTAAGGTGAAAGAATCGAGAATTTCTCCTAAAACGTATAAACAGTCCTGGGAAAATAATTTTTGCTCTTATTGAGACATTAAAACTGAACTCTAACTAATTAATGCGTAACTTTATACTTCATTAATTGAATATTATACATTTTTGTTACTAATTTAATATTTTTATTATTTTTTTTTCCCCTTTTTTGTTCAGGTCAATTGCACATTGTGTATATAAAGGCTTATAATATTTGTTATTAATGATTGTATTGTTAAACATTATAATATTTGGAAAATAAAAAAAAAATATTTGAGTAAAAGAACTTCTTTCTTCTCTTTTGCAGCCTTTTTGTTGTTCCTTACTCCTGTGGCAGAGCTTCTATTCTGTAATTCTGCAGCAACAGCATGACTTTGTCCTTAACTACGTTCTGCCCTCTGTAGTCATTGTTATAAGTCTACCATTTACTGCACTGTCCTGACCCTGGTTTCCACCTGTGCATTCTGTGATACCTCTGGCACAGTTATATCTCCATAATTGTCATCACAGCTGACAAGTGTCCTCTCTTTCCTCTCATATTTTCTTTGAATAATCAAATAACTTCCTCAGAGGGTGGCAGATCAAGATCTTCCCTTTCCAAATCACTTTCAGCATGTGTGGGCATACAACTGCTCCTTCATGCCAGATATGCAACAATAAAAGACCTCTCTCCACTGATGTATGCCACTGGAGAAATCCTCGTACCATTGCATCTCTAATTCCAGCATGCAAAACCCTTTATGAACATCTGGCTGTTTTAAACACATGGCTTTGGTGTATGTTGTGACATTTAAATAACAGGTGCTGCTGCATAGTGACATTAGTCACCACTATCTGTACTCTGTGCTCAGTTCGTATCCATATCAGGATTAGTCAGCTACCTCTGAAAACTGTTCATTCAATCCTTCATGAACTTTATAGAGAATTCTCCCTTGAACCCCCCATTGAAGCCAATAACATTGACATTATCAAGGTGTGAGCAATTCTACCTATACTCATTATATTCCTTTAGCACTGTGATAGCTGACCACATGTGATGAAATGCTTTGAGAGACTGGTCAAAGATGTAATAACATCCAAACTACCTACAGACTTTGATCCACTCCAGTTTGCATACAGACCCAATCACTCCACAGCAGATGCCATTTCTTTGGCCCTCCACTTATCACTGGACCACCTGGAGAACAAGAATAGCTGTATGAGGCTACTTTTTATCGACTTCAGTTCAGCTTTCAGTACAGTCATCCAGCAAAATCTGATCAGAAAGCTGGTTCAACTGGGCATCAGCACTCCACTATGCAAATGGATTCTGGACTTTCTTATAGACAGACTCCAGAAAGTATGCATAGACAAGAATACATCACAGAGCATCATCCTGAGCACTGGAGTCCCACAGGGATGTGTCCTAAGCCCCCTGCTTTTCACCATACTAACCCACGAGTATACTGCCAAGCACAGCTCAAACCATTTCATCAAATTTGCAGATGGTATGACAGTTCTGGGCCTCATCAGGAATGATGACAAGACAGCCTACAGAGAGGAGGTGCATCAGTTCATAAGTTGGTGTTGCAACAACAATCTTGCACTAAATGTCAACAAGATAAAAGAAATAATTGTGGACTACAAGAACAGCAACAGAGAGCACTCTCTACTTGTAATCAATGAAGAAACAGCTGAGTGAGTAAAAAGTACAACATTTCTGGGGGTGCATATTGCAGAAGACTTCATGTGGTCAGCCAACACAAATGCCATCATTAAGAAGGTGCACCAACAGCTTTACTTCTTGTGAAGGTTGAGGAGAGCAAACCTACCATCAATGGCTCTCACAACCTTCTAAAGGGACACCATTGAAGGTATACTAACAAACAGCTTTGCAGTATGGTATGGAAGCTGCTCTGCTTCTGAGCATCATTCCCTCTAGAGGGTAGTGAAAATGGCTGAGAGGATTATCAGGAATTCCATCCTGTCCATACAAGACCTGCACATGTCCAGATGTCTCAGCAAGGCAAGGAAAATAACTAGGGATAGCACTCATCTCAATTTAACATCAGGAAGGCGCTTTTGATGCATACGCTGCAAAACCACAAGATCAGAAATGACTTCTTTCCACTAGCCATCAGGTTACTGAACTCTAAGAACAGTACCCTTCACACTGGACATTAAGGCACTAATCCAACAATACTGAAAAGCCTCTACAGTGCAATTTGTAACAAGGTCTAACCCGCACCAAGACAGCAAAGTCAGCAGTAATCAAACTGAACTGACTTACTGTGCAATATAAATGCAGGCCTTAAATCAATCGCTTAAGTGCATCTTTTTTCTAGTGAAAATAAGCTAATAACCTAGTAATGAGGGCCGATTTGTTAAATCAGTGCAATAATGCAAGTATTTATTATTGTTGTGTTTGTTGTCTGTGTCTATAGAATTTTGTGCATTATCGTCATGTTAAATGTATTCTATGCTTTGTATGCACATTGAACCCAAAAACGTAATTTTGCTTGGTTCGCACTTGTGTGAATCGAAGTGACAATAAAGTTTACTTTGACTTTAACTTATAATTTCCATACTGTACTCTCCTTTAATCACTAAGCTGTACATTTCAAACTGTTGCTACCAGGGGACATGTCAAATAAATGTCTGTATTGTTCAGGTTCTGCAGCGTTATCCTGAATTTAGCCATCAAGCTGATCTCAATGGACACCAGACTACTAGACTTTGCAGATTAAATTTGACTACAAGGAGTTTGGGTATGGATCAGACAGACAGTAGCCCATATCAAGGTTATTGAAGTGTTAATAACCTGTGAGCCTCAAGTTTGTGGAAAGCAGAAGGAGGACTGAACTGGCTGTCTTCTATATCTTATCCTTTAGTTCTGGGAAAAGAGGAGTGGAAACAATTCCTTAGACTATTGGTAACAGGAGTGACACTTTTGCAGTCATAAAGTGAGGTCTTGCTGTTGCCAACTTTCATGTTCATGGTAACTGCAGTGTAAGTCACTAACTTCTTTTTCTAGTCATTCATTGATTATCATCTGGTAGCGATCAGATGAGGTCATCATCAATCATCCATCTCCTGTTGCTGCATATGCACAAATACTTTTTTTATTAATGCAGGCTCTGCTTATCCACAAACCAGTTCATCCTCTCCCTTTTTCATATGTTATATGGGGAACACTACGAAAGCTTGAAACCACACAATACCAATGCCCACAATACTGATGCCCAAAAGAACGAAACTTCAGAATCCCGACGGCGAATAATGGAGATTGCCGTATAGTGCATAAAGGTAAGTTTGTGTGATCTCGGAGTAGGTATATTTAAGTCACGGGGGGGGGGGTCCAGGGGGGTTGCCCCCCCATGCATACATGTTGTTATTGCTGGTTTTGGGGTTTTATTTTGTTTTGTTGTTTTGTTGTTTTCGGTATTCTGACATTTCATTCTTATGGACGTCTGTATTTTGCGTGTCAGTATTGTGCAATTTCGGGATTTTGTAGTGAATCTGTTATATATGCTTATGAAAAAGGGGTGTGTGAAGGTGAGACGGAATGTGCAACATTTAAAAATGTAGTTTATTATTACTTTGATGACATAAGGACATATGATCTATATGCAACTGATGTAGTTTTTCTCCCTAGTTCTTTACAGTAAATATTCATTACATGCATCAGCACTCACCATACCTCTCAACATTTAGTGCATGAAATCTGGACAAAGCCTGACAAAATGGGGGAACAAAGGCCCAAAAATAGGGACATATTTTAAATAATGCTCTTATAACCTTAGAAAATTGCTAGAGTAACACCGTTTGTTTTAACATACATTTTCTGAAGGACTTAAAGTCTCAAATTCAAATGTATGTCATTATTTTGTGACTTCATTCCTCAGATCATCCCAGTAATTTGCCAGAAAACCATAAATAATCACTACCAAAAATATGAGCCAAAATCTGGACATTCTGTGAAAATCTGGACAGTTGAGAGGTATGCCACTCACTCTGTTTAGGTACAACCACACAGAGGCTAGCATTTGCAGCTTACCTTAGCATTGTCTTTAGACCTATTAGAGATTTTCTTCATCCCTTATCCCCACAAACCATTTCATTTTATAACACTACTATCAGAGATAAAGTGGAGTCTGGAATAATCTGTATTGCATTTTCAATCACGCAGCCTTACTTAATCTAAAATGAATAAAACATGGTCTTCTAGACAGTTATAGCCTTTTACAATCCTAATGTCTTGTTGCCCATGATTACTGACTGAGACTTCATGATATTAATCTGCAAACTCATTCACCTTTCTTATGTGCCTCACTGTCCTACACAGAGTCAGCATAACACCCATTTGCTCAGTTTGCTACTTTTCCTCCTAATTCTGATGTACCCATGTGGCTGGGGGGGGCTGGAAAGAACATATGTAGTAGTTAATGTTCGCTCTTCATCCATGCTCCCCATGATTTTTGATCATTTGGTAGCCACCTCTGACATGAAAGCATAGTATTAACAGAAGCACTATAGTGATGAGGGATAATATTGTGTATTTAAATATTCTGTAGCCCGGATACACTAGACAATCTCGACGTACTGAAATGTCAAAATTCAGTACGTCAAGACAGAATAGTGGAAAGTGCAGTTAACCGAAACTACACTATGCCAAATCCGCAAATGTTGAATCTGACGCTATTGTGGTGTCGCGTTCATGATGTGTGGTGCGGTTTGTGGATTTATCTGGGGTTTCAGGTAAGTGTTGTGTTTTTGAGGATATTGGGTGGGGATTTTAGTGTGTGTCAATGTGTGCAGTGGTGTTTTTTGTGTGTTTGTGTATTTAGTGCGACCTCGGAGTTAGAATATATAAGTAGGCGGTGTGTGGGGAGTGCAGGGGGGCTTGCCCCCTTGCTTATAGGTAGGTTAGGTGTGTTTGTGTGTGTTGTTATGTTTGTTTAGTTAGGTAGGTGTATGTGTGTGTGAATATGTCCTGGTTTGTGTGTGTGTGTGAATGGTTGTGGTTGTGGTATTTGTGATTATGGGTTTTCGTGTATATGGGTTTTTGACTATTCAGTCTCGAAATACTGACATTCGACATTTCAGTATTTTGAGATTGTATAGTGAATCCCTATAGCCCAAGTGGGGCACTTGTGGCATAAATCAGTTAAGAAGCAATGCAATCCCTGATATGCCGAGCAGATTACTATATAATTTTTTTATTACTTTGTTGTTATACACACAAATCTGTACTGTTCCAATTTTGGAATCTGAAATTTGGGGCTACATTAATCCATGGTGGGACATTTATCAGATACTTATGGTGTCTCTGTCTGTAAGGTGCAATTACGTGAACTGGTCTGTAGAGAACTACCATATATACTTCATAATCTGGTAGTCATGGAATGGGACAATAAAGTTTACAAAGCAGATTTAATTTTATGCATACTTCCTGTGATTCTTAATCTGTGCTTTTTATGCTGAAAGTCATGAGGCAAAGGTGAATGATAGCAGATTTTTCTTTACCTTCTAGACACAATATAGTGGCACACCTGCAGAGTCAAACCCACAGAATCCCCGTCTGTCTTTGTATGGTCATAAGACAAGGGCCTTGGGATATAATACCCCTGGTCATAATGGGTTAGTCTACCTTTGTGGAAAAAGAACCCTTAGGCCTTGACATCTTCTAACAACAAAAGTTGAACACTGTGTGTGTGTGTGTGTGTGTGTGTGTGTGTGTGTGTGTGTGTGTGTGTGTGTGTGTGTGTGTGTGTGTGTGCGTGTGTGGATGTGTGCGTGTGTGTGGATGTGTGTTTTTGAGTGTGTGCATGTAGGACACAGTTTCAGATATTACTTTTACTCTGTCCAGTACTACAGGACCATGCTTTTATTGCTGTATTAAGACTTTTTAACTTCTCAGCAGAGTAAAATTCTCAATGAAGTAAAGACAGAAGAGGTGGAATTAATATGGTTGTTAAACAAACACACCCTACAATAAATGCTAGAAGGTTAATCATAAACATTAACAGGTATTCTATGCACTGCTAAAGTCTTCATTTTATATGTAGAGCCTCAGAAGAACCATTCTAAAAAGGATTTGTACAAAACTGAAGGCAGCAACATGGAAAAACAACGGAAAAGGTAATGCAATTCTGTTGTCTTTTACCAGTAATTCTAGGTGCATGAGATGTTAAATAACATAAAATGCTAGGTAGGAAAATGACTGAAGTAGTCAAGTCATGATCTTTGATAGGCAAGACTAAAATGCTAGACAGTGAGTAGTCTTACGTTGTGACTTGTGGGTTTCTTTGCTACAAAATGAGCTAAAAACATCCCTGCTGATAAACACAAGCAGTGTGATATTGAGATTACTATGTTGGTGCTATTGAATGATGTTAGACAATGACAGGCTTTTGCTTTCTTGAGAATTTTGTGTATGATATTACAGGCATTATGGAGTATCCCAAATGTATTCTTTATTTAAATCATTTGATGAGGTGCATATATCAAATTGCATCTCTTTTTTTAGGTTAGGTGGTGCTGCAGTAGCGTTGTCGCCTCACAGTATGACGTTGTCCTGTTCGATTCTCAGCTAGAGCATCTTCTGTGTGGAGACATGCGTGAATGGGCGTACCTTCGTTGAAGGTTGTGCGTCAGGGCCGGCAACACGGCACGTAAAAATCCACTGCCAATCATTAGCAGACCGGAGTTCCGCTGTGGCGACCCCTAACCGGGAAAAGCTGAAAGACGCAGCAACAACTATGAATAATAATGATGATTTTATTACAGAAAAATACATAGCAATGCTAAGAATATATTAAGAGATGTTACTTACCAGTATAAGATAATAGTACCTTCCTAGTAAGAGGTGCCATGATACAAAGATTGGAGTGCAGGAAAGCAGAAACATGTATTAGCGACAAGTAGGGTTCCACAGAAGGTTGTCTAGTCCCAGGTTGTCAGACGAAGATGCAAGTTATAAAATATACTGCTTATTTTTAATTCTGTTACCAGGCATGCAAGATATTTTGTTTACCAACATTTTCTCTTTCACTTTTTTGAAAGCATTCTTGCAGCAATAACCACTTGAATAGAACAGAAGCTCAGATGAATTAACAGCAGCAGATGCATTTTAATGCCATTTTTGAAGTGTGTAGTACATTTGTTAGTTAACGTAAACTTTTTCATTTGTCTCATTTTCATTATTTTTAATAAGCTGGATTGGAGACAAAATGTCGCAAGTTCCTTCCTTCTTTCCTGTCTTTCTCTCCTTTCTTGTGTAAAGAAAATAATGGATGGTCACTGTTGGGAGGATATCTATTATAATAAGCTATCAATGCCATATGGAGAGGTGTCCATAATAATAAAACGTCTGCTACTGTTGTAAAGTAAGAAAGGATATGAAGCAACCTTTCTAAGCTGTCAGAATGTATGTATGTATGAACATGCTTCTTGAGTTTGTACTGTCATTCCTTTACAATGAAAAAATATAATTTTCATGGAGCATTTCTGCATTATACCTGTTACAAGACTGATATCGTTAAGGCCACAGTTGCATATATGCGCAAAAAAAAATTAAAATTATGTATTGGTACTAATTAAAGGCCCAGTTAGTTTTTCAGATGGATTAGCCAGAGGACAAAGGATAACTTGGTTTATGTATAACTAGTGTTATTGTTAAGAACTATATCATTAGAACTACAAGAAGGACTGTTTCTTATATAACTAGTTGTTACTGCTGAGTCACTTTGTAAGAGAAAGGCACATAGGTGTGCTCTGGGTGAAACCCAAATCCTCAGGAGTAACAAATAAGGTGTTGTTGAATGGCTGCTTAGCATTCTTTGCTACTTAAATTTCTGAGACCATTGCGTCTCTGTGCTCTACCTGGCTGGACCACACAGAACTATGGAAAACATTTTCTCTTTTTGTTGGATACTGGATTGACCAGTCTGCTTTGATTAGCAGGAAGATGGTGTCATTTGAACTTAACCTATTTTACTGCTGCATCTAAGGAACTATATATTTTTTTGCTGTTGCATTACTTTGTGAATGACAGGAGCTTAGCTGTGTCCTGGTGAAATGTCACTCAACAGGAGCAGTAAATAAGCAGTTACTGATAGGTTGGTTTACGTTCCTTGTTATTTAAGTAACTGTGACCCACATAGCTCTGTGCTCCACTTGGATGGGCTGCAGAGACCTGCAAAACAGGTCTCCTGTACGACTGCAAGCAAAAGAAATAAAAAAGCACAAAGAAACCTCAAGCAGATAAAGAAAAGTTTGGTAAAACTGTATGAAACAAGACCAAAACTAAGCTCAAGTCAGCACAGAAAAAATATTTCAATAAAACTGAATTAATCATTACAACAAGCTTTTGTACATAATGCATCCTCATACTGAGGAAGCATTACATGTGAAAGCTTGTTGTATAAACTGATTCAGTTCTAGTAAAGTATTTTCTATGGTGATTGCAGATGGCTATTGGTCATGACTGCAAGATAATGGAATTGATCAAACTGCCAGTCTCTTGACCACCAGGGAAGTGATTTAATTTAAATTTTAGTTTATTACATTTTTATCTAACTGCAAGGGGCGCTGTTTCTTACATGACTGCTTGTTGATGTTGAGTTATTTTGTGAGAGAAAGGAACTTGGCTGTGTCCTGGTTCTGGGAAAATCAAATAAGCTGCAGTTCATTGGTTGTTTCACTTACATGCTGTTTAAATTGCTGTGATCTGCATGATGTTGTGCTTTGCTTGGGTGATCTACATAGAGCTATATACCATCCAGAGTCAGGAAGCAATGCATTCTGCAGGCTCACATCACTTGAAGTGAACTCAGGCTATAGGCTCAATGTTCTCTGTTTTGCTCACTTCACCACATTTGACCTTAGTGTTTCCAGTCTTGATCTCTCTGCTGGATTCCTTTTACACCTTGGAAGGAATTATTTCTATATATTTTAACATTTAAAGGCAATTTACTGCTGAAAATTAGTGCTTTTGTGCTGATAAATATGTCAAATGCATGGCCTACTAAACCCCCACCCTACCATACGATTCCTTACTTCTGAAGATTTTGCTGTTTTGGTATTGTTTTGGATCAGAGTTGTTTCTATGTTCATCAATAATGCCTAAAAACATGCTGAAATATGATATTGTATTGCACAACAAATAAATATTATATATATAATTAATAATAAGATTAGTTGTAATAAAAATAAAATATTCAGATAAACTCCCTGTATTCCAAAAAATTTTCCAACTGGCCACCCTGAGGGTTCCTCTCTACTTTATCCACCACAACCCCAAAACAAAATGTCTTATAATCTTTACATGAATCTGTGTGTTTGGCCAAAGCATCCTTAAATGGTCAGTGACTTCTCTGCTAAACAAATGCCAATGAATAAATACATAAATAAATAAATGTGCAAATAAATAAATAAATAACAATTCCATTTTCAACTAGGCAGGGCAGAAATTGGAAATGACACTATTAGGTTCCCAAATTAATTTACTCCAAATTAATTATAAATTATCAGCTACTATTTTTCATCTTGGTAGGGTAACAATGGAAATATCTTGCTAGGTACACCAAATAAGTATGAATCCCTTTTCTTCCATTATTTGTACTTTCTAGTGGGTGATTATAACAGTCAAAGCCAACATTCATTTACCAGCCTGACTACTATATACAAGTTTCTGGAAATTATAGTATGACAGTTTGCTCTTACACCTTATGTTGCCAGCCTATTAGTATTAGACACTGAAATAAGTGCACAAGTGCCTCATACTTAAGGACACCCACTTCACTTTGTTATACACTGATTTTATATGTGAGAGGTATAGCTACCTATACAATGTGAAGGATAGCCCCTCATCAAAATATATTGTCAGTAACCATGAGGTTTTCCACCTTCCCATCCTCCTCACACTATCATATCATTAATCAAAAATATGCATTCCTATACTGAGGTGCTTAAGAAATCTCTTCCCAAGCATCAGAGGCTTCCAAGACAGAAACCTGGCACACAATTCCTGCAGCACAGACACGTCACCACCTGCATATTCAACACCATCCACCACAACGATAGCTAATAGGGGTCATCTTGGTGATGCCAAGCTCTTCATGTCTCTCTAGCCAGACATTTCACAGAGAAATGTCCCAGTCTTATGTGACTCCATAGTGAGACATACATTCACATCACTCAGTAGGCTGAGCAAATAAACCATAACAGTGAGATGACTCTCAGGTTTAAGAATATCACAGGTCACTAGGGCACTCATGCCCATGCATCCCAAGTCTACATATGAACGATTGTTATTCCTTTGGATGTGAATGATGTGAAACACACATTCTGGGATTATATGAGGTCAGACGTGATGAAACTCTCTGAATTTGCATATAAGGTTGATATACAGCTAGCCTTGAGGAATACATACCTTCAATGAGAAGAATCCACAATATAAACAAATAATAATTAATTTTATTGTGTGAGTTTATGGTGTCATTCCCAGGGGTCTAATATGAGTGTGCCTTTAAGGAGATGATCAACAGTTCAAACTGCTTTGTAAGGGACTTCTTTCACCTCTCCACTTGAGGTTTTCATTTATTGCAAAAACTTTCTCCACTCCTACTGTGCATTTTCCAGGCATCATGAGTCTGTCATGTCTAAAGTAATGCTGCTTAATGCTAGTATCATCAAGAAGAAACTGGCTTTTCTCAAAGCATTCCTGTCCCTAGAAGACATTGATATCTGCATCATCACTGAAACATTTTCCAGTGCATTGATAACACACAATTTCTACCATATTTCAATGCCTACAACTTATTCAGACCTACCACAGAGGGAGTCTCTGCTATAGGTTGTGGTATGTCTATATTCTTCTATAATGCCATCACATTTAAATGTATAAGGCAAGATAATGACCTGGAACACCTCTATATCATAATTGCTATCAATAATATTCCCTAACATATCCTTGACTAACTAGAGAACCCCTTTGTTGGCATCCACTACCTATGCGATGCATCTAAACAAGCCTGTGTCCCTTACCTTGTAACCAAGCAGTATTGTTCTTGAGAATTTCATCTACCCATCTATTGACTGGAAGACGTATAGTAACTGCAAACAGATATATACAGTGCTTCTTAGATTTTTATTACTGACAACTCACTTGACCAGATTGTGGTTTCCCTAACATGAGGCCACATTTCCTTTACTTGGTCATCAAAAGCAATGCACTACTATGCTCTACATCTACAGTAACATCATCAATGGTCAAGTATGAGCAACATTTATTGGTTTTCACCCTTAAGGCCTAGCCCAATATGCAGATAAACCTTGCCATATTTAGGGATTTTTCTAAGGTGAGCTTGTTACAATTAGCTGATGATCTAATGTGCTTCAAAAGCACGCCCCAGGGCCTAGTAGCCCACATTGGTGCATTTGCAAAGCTTCTAAGCTCATCTTAATGCCTGAATCAACACATCACCTCCAATACATCACAGATGCAAATCTAAATTTGGGAACAAGTCATGTATGGGGGAACCCTGGGATAAACAAACTATATAACAAAATAAAAGCAAATAGTCATTATTAGGCATACATTAAAAACGTGAACTCCAAAACTGAGTTCATGAAATCAAATCAACAACTTAGAAATAAAATTAAATCCATCAAGCATAAACTAAAAATTATTACCACTAGCAAGAACGACACTCCATAAGTCTTTATTCAGCTACATTAGAAACCTTGGGAACAATATCCAGCATTGTAGCTAGTTGATACATAACAATATCACCAGCTCAAAACTCTAAGAGCATCGCTAATAAATTAGTCAATAAACTCAGTTTACTCTTATCCATCCTGACACAATCCACATTTCCCCCACATGATGTATTGCCTATACCCCCCAAGATCACTCATGATCAAATTTTAAGAGCTCTCTTGAAGGTAAAAAAGTGCATGCTCCATGGAGCCTGAGAATATGCTGGGAAGTTTCTTTGTCAATATGAAGTCCTGTCTCATAAATCAACGCCTGAATCTGTTCAGCCTCATATTCACAATTGGCTTCATGCCAGAGGTATGGAGAATGGGTCTATATCATATGAGCGAATCACACAAATTGCGAACGCTCATAATATCGAATGTACTGGACCTTGAAGTGCTTTTTCTGAGATTGCGGCACAGTGAAGAATGGGACATTTGCCCTTTCCTCACTGTAGTGCAATATCAGAGTTGGAATATGTATTTAGCGGGGGTGGGGGGGTGGGGGAGTGCAGCCCCCATCAATAGGAAGTTTGAGGTCCAGTACATTCGATATTATGAACGTTCGTAATTTGTGCGATTCGCTCATATGATATAGACCCATGGAGAACACCTGTGGTCATCATATCATCCTCTCTTATAAGGGTGTTGCCATCACTTATTCTGGTAACTATAGACAAATGAGCCTTATAAGACTTGTGTGCAAAACAATGGAGAACATCTTTACACATCTTGCAAGCAAAGATACTAGCAGTGGACAATCCCTTGATGCAAATCAGTTTCTGTTTGTTAGGGGGTCGACCATGCCTGCTCAGCCTACAAAGCTTCTTTGAGGCTTTGGATGAAAACAAAATAGTGCACACAACATTCAGGATCTGTCTAAGACCTTTGATGCCATCCCATACTCAGCATTAAAGCATTATAGACAAACTAATCAAACTAAATGTAAATCCATATTTGAAATGCTGGGTAGCAAACTTGTTCAGTGATAGAACCCATCAAATGAGGAATGAAGGCACATTTTCCTCAGAAGGCTTTGTTACATGTAGGGTCCCACAGAGCTCTGTATTGAAGCCCCTCATACTTGTTAACTATTTCTTTGATGTCTAAGCTGATAGCAAAGATCTCTATCTGAACTTGGTCCTGGCACCATGTGTTTGCAAGTGATAATTCCTCTTCTAGGATCCTGGAGTCTTCAAGGGGTCTGGCGATACTTAAATGAAAAAGGTATAGTATTGTGTCATTTGGGAAACAGAGACACCCTTTTACATTTCCTTATAGAAGAAAGTCCCCTCATAATCAATACAGTTTTTAGGGATCTGGGCAATCTGATAGGAAATGAGCTGTCCTTTAACAACCATGTCTCTACTCTCATTAGAAAATCCTTCTATCTTTCCCAGAAGATTACAAAAAATACAGGTTTTAGATCCAGGGATCCCTCTGCCTTGCTGGGCCCACAACTGAATATAGTATTCCTTTGACATATACTTGGTCAAACTCATGATCTAAAATTTAGGGGGCCCAGTACTTCTTCACTAAGGAAAGCAAGGGGCTGAGTACAGTGTGCTATGCAGAATGCCTTAAAACTCTTTCTCTATTTTCAGTCTCACATTGATTCCTGCAAGGTGGCCTCTGCCTAGCATGCAAAGCCTTAGATCATCTTTTCCTTTGTGGCCTTTGCATGGTCAAAAAACATATAACATTACATATACCCCTACTGGAGTCTTAAACTTCCACCACAACATAAACAGAATTTACATGCAGGATATATACCTCCACCACAGAATTTCCCTTCTCTGGAATAAACTTCCTCTCCATATCAAACAAAGTAGCAGTCTAACCCTCTTCAAACAATACCAGGATGAATGGATGAGAAATTACAAATACACTCCTGGTTGGCCCTACAAATCTTTGCCAAAAGAGATAACATGTAGTGGTTGTTGGTTGGCTAGGCTTCAAATGATCCATCTGGATGAAGTGTCCAGTAGCAACCTTTGAACATATGAACCTACATAAGTTAGTGTTTTTTTCTAGAATCGTTGATACTGGGGTAGCAGTACTATAGAATGAGGGTTCCTATCAGATGACCAAAGATTCATAATATCGAATGCGTCTTGGTCGAACTTGAAACAGCAAAAATGCAAAATAACGAAACGGCTTTTAAGAGAATTCTTTCCAAGGGAAAGAATTCGCTTGGCTGCTACCATTACATTGCCGTTTTTGGCACTGTAGTGCGATCTCGGAATTGGTATATTTAAGTAGGGTGTGTGTGTGTGGGGCACAGCCCCCTACATCGGGGGGTGTTGGGGGCGATGTCCCCCACTTTATGTATTATTTCAATTGTTTTTTTTTTTTTTTTTGGAACAGCGATTTTTTTTTTCCCCTTGGAAAAAGTTTGCTCTTCTGAGCTTTCGAGATTGTAAGCTTTCGCTTACATGGGTTCGATTATTCGCTGTTTGCTTTTTTAAGCATTCAATGATATAATATAGAACCTAGAATGATAGTAGTTCAGATCAAATGTTTTCCATATGTAAGAATAGAAAAGACAATAGCCTGATTCTATAAGAAGAGATCATGAATCTTATTTAGGCTCTGGTTAAACGAGCAACTGGACTAGTTAGAGGAGATACTCCACACCTTTGTACAGCTTGTCACATCTGAGAGAAAGTTGTTAAAGGGGCTTGGCCCAAGCAGTATTAAGAGTAATAAGGATGGAGCTCTAATTAGAAGATTGTTACTGAAGGAAAATATTATATTTTGTGTCTTATACAAACACATAAAGATGTTGAAAGTACATGATAGGACATCTATCAGGTTTGTTAAGAGTGTTGCCATGACAGGACATCTATTGGATCAGTTAAGAGTGTCGCATCCAGCC
>NC_056732.1:84935421-84957921 GCF_019279795.1 Protopterus annectens | reverse complement strand
GTTACCTGAGATAGCTCTGTTGAGTGAAAGCTGGACGTAAAACCAACCAACCTGCCAAACATGAACTGAGAATTGATACACTTAATGTAGGTTCACTGACAGGATGCAGCTTGGAAATGGAAGACATGATGATACGGAGGAGGCTGGACATCCTATGTATCCAAGACATACGATGGAAGGGGAGTGCAGCAAAGACACTTGGCTTGGGATCCAGAGTCTACTACTCTGGTGGAGGGCAGGCTAGAAGTGGTGTAGGAATTGTGGTGAGAGAGAGGCTTCAGAAGGCAGTAAGGAATATCATCAGAATTAATGACAGACTCATGGCAGTCAGACTCCAGTGTAATGATAGAGCAATATTCATAATCTCAGCCTATGCCCCAAAGCAGGGTTGTGATAGTGAGGAAAAGAGTTCATTCAGACAGCAGTTGCAGGACCTACTAGATAAAGCAGGACAACATGAATTGGTGTTGATAATGGGTGACTTGAATGCACATATTGGGACAGACAGAACAGGATATGAGGACTGCCTGGGCTGACATAGTTGGGGTAACAGGAATAAAGAAGGTGAAGCCATTCTAGACTTCTGTCTGGCAAATGGCTTGATATTAGCCAACACATGGTTCATAACGAAAGTCTGTCACAAGATCGCATACAAGAGTAGTCAACATGCAACTCAGGTAGACTTCCTCCTAGTAAGGAAAAGGCAGTGGGGTAGAATCCATAATTGCAAAGTTATTCCCAGTAAAACAGTTTGCCCACAGCATAAACCACTAGTTGCCACAATCAGCTGCAAGCAGTGGTCAGAGAAGGCTCTAAGGTCAACAGAGACCAGGCTGAAGACCTAGAAGTTGCTTGAAGAGAAAGTACAACAGTTCAAGGAATTACTCAGGGCTCTAGCACCCCAAGAAGAGGAGGAAATAGGTGGAGTTGAAGAAGAATGGCAGTGCCTAAAAATAGCATGTGTTAGGACTACAGAAAAGATATGTGGCCGAGCCAGGTATGGAAATAAGGTACATAAGGAAAGCTAGTGGTGGAATGCGGAAGTCCAGGAAGTCATCAAAAGATAGAAGGAGTGCAGAAAGAAGTGGGAGATAGACAAGACTGACCAGGCTAGGAAGGACTATTGGCTGTCTAACAAAGAAGCTAAGAAAGAAGTTGTGATAGCATCGGAGTCACTGTACCAACTTCTGGAAAGTGACTCAGTAAGGGACACAAAGAAACTATATCAGGTTGCAAGGAAAAGACAGAAAGATAAAGTAGATAGTCAGACACCCTTCATAAGGGATGCAAGCAACAACCTGCTCACCAGTCCAGAGGACATCAAAGGCAGATGGAAGGAGTATTTCCAGCAGCTTCTGAATAAAAAAAATTCCACAGAAGCTGTACTGACCTAGAAACAGCCTACAATGAGAGGAGAAAAAGAGGAGCCCACCCTAGAAGAAGTAAGAACAGCACTAAGGAAGATAAAGTCAGGGAAAGCAGCAGGCTCAGATGAGGTCACAGCAGATATGATAAAGATGCTGGGTGAAAGGGGGAGAAATGGCTCCTGAGGGTACTAACAGCAGGGTGGAGAGAAAGGCGTATTCCAGATGACTGGAGAATAAGCATACTTGTGCCAGTATACAAGAACAAAGGGGACATCCACAACTGTGGGTAGTACAGAGGCATCAAACTCCTATCACATTGCATGAAAGTTCTGGGGAGGGTGATTGATAATCAGATACACAGAGTAGTAGAATGTAAGATGGGAGATGAGCAGTTTGGATTCAGATTAGGATGCAGCACAACTGACCCGGTTTTTGCATTGAGAAAGATACTTGAGAAGAAGCTAGAGATGATGAGAGAGTTCAAATGGGCATTCCTAGACTTGGAGAAACATTATGACAAGATCCCAAGAAAGCTGATCTGGGCAGTACTGTGGTGGTTTGAAGTCCAAGAAACATTGTTAGAATTAGTGCAGGCTATGTACAAGGACCAATGACTCAAGTATGAACAGTGTTCACTCTCACAGAGGGGTTCCCAGTGGGAGTGGGTATACATCAGGGTTCAGCTCTGAGCCCACTGCAGTTCATACTGGTGATGGACTACATTAGCAAACAGGTTGGAGGGGACGGATCAACAAAACTGCTGTATGCAGATGATGTGGCAGTGCAGGCAGACTCTGAGCTAGAACTTCAGCAAATGAAAGGAGAATGGAACCCAAATTTGAAGGCACATTGGATGAAACTAAGCACAGATAAGATGGTGGTAATGGCAACAAATTGGGGAAATCAGAAGAAGCTGAGAATAGAGATAGAAGGGAAGATAGTGGAACAAGTAAACAGCTTCAAGTATCTGTGAGGGGTAGTTGAGGAGAAGGGTAGTCTGAATGAAGAGGTCAAAGCTAGAATCAGAGGGGCTGCAGCCAACTGGCATAGAGTATCAGGTGTAGTCTATGACAGACAAATGACAAAGAAGCTGAAAAGTAAGGTGTACAAGACAGTAGTGCGACCAGTACTACTGTATGGTACAGAAACCTGGGCAGAAAAGGCAGAACAGTTGAAGAAGCTAGAGCTGATGGAAATTTAAGTGCCTGAGAAAGGCAGTAGGATGCACACTGTGGGACAGATGAAGAAGTGAGGACATAAGAGCAGAAGCCAAAGTAGCTCCAATTGCAGGAAAGATCGAAGAGAACAGATTACAGTGGTTTGGGCACATGTGTAGAAAAGCAGAAGACAATCTGGTGAGGAAGATTTGGGACAGACAGGATAAAGGTAAGAGGAAGCGAGGATGTCCAGCAAAGAGGTGGATGGACTGTGTGAAAGAAGATCTGCAACAGTCAGGCATGAGTGTTGAAGAAGGCAGGAGTGTGGCACTGAATCGAGAGAGTTGACGACAGTTAACACAATACCCTGACCCCATGTAGAAAAATGGGAAAAAGGGGTGCTGATGATGATGATGATGATGATGTCATGGCTAAGAGAAAAGCTTGTATCCTTTGTTAACAAGCTTAAAGAAACTAAACATTAGACACAACGCCGCAACTTATTTTCCCAGCTAAAGATAAAATCCTCTTGTCGGATGGTCAAAAACTTTCAACACTTTAAAAGATGCACTGGATTATACTAAGAAAAATAAACTTATTGATAAAGTAGAAGATATGGACTGGAGCCTAACTTCATTTAAGAGAAATGCTACCAGAAATGGATGGTCCTCTATGGACAAAAATATTTAAAATTGAGAGATAAGTGAAAAACGTTGTTCTTTCCAATATGAAATGCTGAGGTATTATCTACAATATTAGAATAGGCTTTGCATAAAAGGAAGTAAATGGCTTTTTAATTTAAGCAAAGTCAGTAGAAATAATATTGCTGTATAGGCAATAATGATTAAGTATAATGTTCTTTTGATATTCCTGTCTCTTCTTTTAATTAGCCTTTCAGCTTTTTTGTTAGTTACATGAGTAGTTTAGTTAGTAGTGCATTATATAAGACATCAGTAGATGGTTGTTGTCATGAATGTTAAAATACTTGTTTTAATGTTTATCTTACTTGCTATGCTTTTTATTTTATTATCTATTTACTTGTCTTTTAATAGTTTGCTTTGTTTTTTTCATGGAAATGGTATTCAAATGGTATGTGTACTAGTTTTGTTGAGAGATGCTGTGGGACTGGAGGGCTTAATGACATTGTTGTAGTGTTTAAGTTTAAGTCTTGTATTTAACAGTCTGTGGTTACCTTACATAGCCGTGTGTCATTTCATTTGGGAATTTCTTTAAGCAAAATTTTCCTGCTTATGTAATATTAAGGTTCTATTTTGTTTTTAATTACAGTCTTGAGCATTATACAGATTAGTGTTTTTTTGAATTAACTGTTTCAAAGGTTATTTTCATAGGATTGAACTTTAACTCTGACCTCTATCCCAGATGTGCCTGTTTTTAAATGCTGAGACAGATTGTAATAGAAGCTTAGTATATATCTTTTAAAAGCTTACTTTAATGGTAGGGTTTGTTACAATTACCTTTTAAATTCTTTAAATAATCATTAAAGTAAATGCTAATGCATTTTTAAGAGGTAAAGTTCATTCCACATCAGTGAAGCTCAAACAAAGACAGGATCTGGGAGACACTTTAGTTAGTAAAGTGGGCACATCATTATAAATGTGTTTCTATCCCAAATGAAGCACATATGTTTTGTGTACATGGTTTATATTTTGCAGATTCTTAGTATGGCATAGTGTTTTGTAACTAATGGAGGAGAATTGTATTGTAGCAGTTTTTGACTAACAGCAAATCTATTCTAAGTAAGATAATGTGGTGGTGCTCCAATCTTGTGTCCTTCACAATTAATCTACAGATTGTGATCCCTACTTTTAAATATTATGGTGTTAGTTTTCTGGACATGCTGTAATTACAGGCAGGCCATTCTCTTACAGTAGTAAAAGTACTATGTTTTCCAATGTACTTCTGGCCTCAGTAGTTTGTCAATTAAAAATCCCACAAAATGAATTAAAAGTCTATTATCCATAACAAGTGCATTGTGTATATGAATAAAGCAAGACAACTAGTTGAGATTAACAGATGATATTTAAGAAGTTTCACAGAGGTAAGAAGCCATCATTAGTGGGTTTGCTCTGTGCATTTTTTATTATTTCAGATGCAGAATAATAAAGCCTTTGGTTTTTGAAATGTATAAAAAGATCTTCTTTGTTGAACCAAAGGAATAAATTCATAAGGCCATAAGTTACTCAAATGTTTTATTCTGACATGTTTATCTGCTATTATGCATGTGGGTTTTGAAATGATTTTTTAGGGGTCATTTCTATGAAGATGGATTTGTTAAGGCAAATATTAATAATGACAAAATGCTGTAAACAGGTCATTTTATTTATATAGTAACACATTTATTCAAGATGCATTTATATTATACTCAGCCTTGATTTACTATATGAATATGTATATTTGTGTTCTTTTAAGAATGATTGGATAGGAATTTATTATTTTGATATTTTAATTAAGTGTTTCAGAACTCATAATGAAGCACTTTATGTGTTGCAAATAGAATACATAAATGAATTATTGAACTAAAGAGCTTGGGAGATTTTTAATTGTGTATGTAATAAAAGCAAGATCAATATTCTTTTAGTAAAATTCTTTTAATTATGTTAGAATTAACTCTATCTGAGCTAGCAGTTCTAGTTACTAGAAAGTTGTTTTTCTATTACATTACTTCATAACTGCTACAATTACAATTTCACATTTTCAGATGACTCACATTTTTTTAATACTAGAGATGAAATGTGTGAATATGTTTTTCTTCAGATAACATTGATATACAGTGAATCAGATGTTTATAGGACTTTATGTTTTGTTATGGCTACATTAGGAAAATTATATTTTATATTACTGTATGTATAAATTATTAACAGTAGCTATTCCATAACTCTTAATAATTCAAGTATATCACATATGTTTTCTCTTTGATGACATAATATTCTTTACTAGGCATTGGTTTTAGAC
Source organism: Protopterus annectens (assembly GCF_019279795.1). Lineage (NCBI taxonomy): Eukaryota > Metazoa > Chordata > Ceratodontiformes > Protopteridae > Protopterus > Protopterus annectens. The sequence goes on along the minus strand of NC_056732.1, from coordinate 84,952,424 downwards.
TAATAAATAGTTATGATTTATGTAGAGAATTTATAGATATTTGATATCAATTTCTATTGCTTTAAAGATTTAAATGTATATCATAAGTTTTATTCTTATAAATTGCTGGAATAAGAAAAGGGCTGTTTATATTAGTTAGTTAATAATGAACTAATTTTAATTGTAGAGTATAAAATGGTTCTAGGTGATTTTCACATATGTTTAACATAAATGCTAAGGCTTAAATAGGAAAATCAGAAGAACTATTCATAGTTTACAGTTCTACAATGTATACTTGTTGAAATTTATTGTTTAATGATGTAATTTCAGAATACAATTTTTAAACATATCTATCATTTAAAATAAGTGAAGTTTTTAGTGTCTAATGTTTATAAATAGAAACATAGATTTATTAACAACTATTTGTAAAACAACTATCTCTATTGTTGGGTGTAATACAATAATTTCCATAATTAATATAATAATTGGATTTTATCACTTTTAATTTTAATATAAATTATAGTGAAATCATTGTTGAGCTGGTACTTATATTTAAATTCAAATACTTTATAATAAGAAAAAGTGTATTTGAAGATCAGAGAGTAACTATATTGATAGACATTTGTGTTCTCCCTGCAATGAAATTATTATACATTTATGTTCATTTAGTGTTATAAGTATTTGCAGTTTCATATATTTCAGGTTTTTTTATTCTCATGATTTGTATTCTTCTAAATAGATAGATCAGCTAAACTATTTGATATATTTCACTGTCTTCTTGTGAGTAATATTCAGAAATGGTGTATCAATTAGATAATAATTTATATACAAAGAACTTGTACAGACTTATATTAATGACTAATTTGTATTAAACATATATTCTAAGTCTTATCATATACATCTATTAGCATATATGGAAATATGAAGTTTATTGTTAGATAAATATATCATATACATCTTTATATAGATAAGTGATTTAAATTTTTTAAACATCCCTTTTATATGTTGTAGTAATGCTGCATTAATTTAATTCAAGTCTATTGATTTATTAATATGGAAAATGTGAACATTTTTACTCAATTTTAAACAGTTTCTCTTATGTTTCATAGTATTCCACAGCATTGATAAGATGTTCATTTAAAGTGGATACATTTTAATTATATTGAATCATTTTATTATAGACATATGTGAGTGATCCTCTTAGTTGTAATACATGATTATAGGGTCTATTTTATTAAGAGGCAGATGCATTAAATTGATATGATATTCAGTTTTGTTTAAAGGTAGTGTTGCATAGTAGTTTGTAAGATTGTTTCATCAAACTACAAATATTTTATTCCATGTTATGGTGTACAAGTATAAAAATATCAGAATATCTGATAGTTGTTTTTGTAGTTTTTTCTATAACAAGATATTTTAAATCATTGTCTCTAATTTTCTTACCAGTTTCTCATCTATTTATGATTACTGCAACCCATAATACAAATTTCATCTTATAAATGCTTTTTTAAATGTTAATGATTTAAACAATACTTCGAAAGGGGGTAGTTTATTCAAATATTTAAGATTACATAATGCTCATATAGTTTTCTTACAAGCCACACATTTACTAGACGATATAAATTGGTTTCAAATGAATATTTAATATTAGCTGCTTCTGTGATTATTTCTAAGAGAATGGGCACACTAATATTATGGAAAACTGTATCTGAAGTGCCAAGAGTAATTGATACTTATTCTGATAGAATGGCATACTTTGTCTAGTAGCAGTTGAAATTAATAATAAAATCTATACCCTTGTAAGTTCATATTGGATTCTGGGAGTCAGAGTTAAAGTAGCAAAAAAAATTACACATTATAATTTCATATATGAGGTGAAGTAATTGTAGCAGCTGATTTTAATTGCATTTAGTTAACAAATGATTTTACATCTAATAAGAAACATAGAATTTTATCTTCTGCCAACCATTTATTATTTTTATTAATTCAATGGATTTTAAGGATGTTCTCTTAATTGCATTTGTTATTCTTATCGATATGGAACTCAAACTAATATTGATAATGTTTTTATTTCTAATGGCTTGCTATCCTACATTAGACATGTAACAATAATAGCTTGTCCTCTATCTGATCATAATGCAATTTCTTTTAATCTTATGATAAAACAAACAAATATATATATTGTAATAGACTTCCAACTTATATTTTTTAAATTAAAGGTTTCACTGATTTTTTTTTGAATGAGGCACATATTTTTTTTAGAAATAAATGATAATGGAGAAGTTTCCAATGTTATTTTATGAGATTCATTAATGAAGTGTGTATATAAAGAAAAGGTATGAGATAATGATCTTAATATGTTACAATCCAAATTAGATAAAGTCAAACTATCTTTAAACCAAATATTTCTTCTCATTCAGAATTGAAAAGTTTGAAATCAAAATATATTGAAATATTAAATCATACAATTTCCATTAGTTTAGAAAAATTAAAACCTCACTTATATTCTTTTGATCCTAAGAATTTACATAAATTATCCATTATGCAAAGAGAATAAGTAAATTAAATTACATTAAAGCAATCAATTTGCAGTTTGGTGGTAAAGGAAGGAAAGTGACTTAAATGACATACTAGACTCTTATAGAAAACATTATGAACATATAAATAATACAAATAATTTAAATGACGTCAGTCTAGTAGAATCATTTTTAAAAGATAATATCATATATGAATTAGCTAAAGGACATATCAAAATAATTGATAGACCATTCTTTCTAAAAGAAATTAAGGAGCAGATTAGGAAATGAAAGAATAATAAAGCTCAGGGTATAGATGGGATTATTCCTGAATTATGTAAATTAATATCTGAAAATGTAGTTAATATATTATTAAAAACATTTAAGAAAAATCAATCCACATCCAATGTTTCCCAGTCATGGAGATTATCTTATAGTTCTCATATTTTTAAGCAAGATAGAGACCCATCATTATGTTCTTATAGTCCTACTTCATTATTAAATGTTGATTATAAATTTTTATGTGTATTTTGGCAAACATAATTAATTTTACCAAATTTAATTAATGAAAATCAAACGGGATTTATTTTAAGTAGGAAGGTTCAAGATAATATAATTAGACTTATCACTTTAATTGATTTTACTAATTATAAGAAAGAACTCTCAATACTAAGTTTAGATTTTGGAAAAGTTTTGTTTTTCAAAAAAGAATCAAAAAAGTTGACTTTTGATTCAGTCAATTGGTTATATTTATATAAAGTTATTGAAAATATAATTTCTTCTTAGAATTTAAAAACTTAATCACTCAATTATATAATAATTCTTACTCATATGTCAAAATAACATTTTTATTAATTAATAAAAAGCTAAGCAACTCATTTAAGAAACACAATACATGTAATTGGGATAATACACAACTTAAATATCTTGGTATCATAGTAACACTAAATTGTAAACATTTGACTTTAGTAAATGTTAAGCTCATTCTTGAAACAATTAATTAATTTCCAATTGCAATAAACCTTTATTTACTATGGAAGAACATGTAACACTAATTAAAATGATGATCCTACCTAAAATTGTGTTTTTTATACAATGATTAATTTTAATCACATCTAAATCCTTTTTAAATGAAATAAATAAAATTCTCCTTAAGTTTCATTGCTAAGCAAATAAATCAAATATTTTGTTTGATTGGCATAGGAGAGGTTGGGACGAGAGGGTTGTGGGTTTTCCTGATCTAGAATTATATGCAACTTTAAATGCTATTAAGATAATAGCATTATAGCTTAAGTCAACATACAAATTGAAATGGAAATTAATGCATGAAAATATTATTCTTTAATAATAAAAGTCTTATGCAATTTCATACGTAAGTTATATCAAATACATTTTATTGGTGGTTAAAGACTATTATTTGAATAGTACCAACAATTCTCATTTGATTACATATATTAATTGTATTTTTATGCACTTCAAGAAATTTATTTATTCTAATCCTATTAAATATTTTATTTTTTTCATTGTTTCCTACTACGTTTACCAATGAATGTTTAGAAACATATAACTCAAATAAAATGCTTGACTTAAAGCATTGTAATTTAATCTTCTGGCATCAATTTTTAAATGATAATAAACTGTACACTTCAGAATATCTTTTAAGAAAGTACAGTTTTGATCTAAACAATTAGTTATATACAGAAATTTGCAGATAATTTGTGCTTTCAAAAACAGATGCTATGCTTCATATTCATTTGAAATCACTTCCAAAAATCATTCAGTTGCTAATAAGTCCTATTCATGTAAGATATATGGAATTCTTAGATATTGTTAGTCTTGTTCTTCTAATCCATTTTGGAATTATTCTTCTTCTTTCAGCTTTTCCCAGTTAGGGGTCATCACAGCGGATCACCTGTCCGCTCATGATTGGCAGTGGAGTTTTACGGTGTCGAGTTGCCAGCCCAGTGCCCAAACTTCCACAGAAGGCACACACATGCACACACTCATGCCTAGGGCCAATTTTGAGTGTCCAATCCACCTACCACATGTCTTTGGGATGTGGGAGAAAACCGGAGCACCTGGAGGAAACCCATGCAACCACAGGGAGGACATGCAGACTCCACACAGAAGGCACCCCAGCCGAGAATCAAACCAGAGAACCTCCAGCTGTGAGGCTGCAACGCTAACGGCTGCACCACCGTGGCCACCCTTCTAATCCATTTTGGAATTATTCTTCACACATTAATAATGAAGCTTTCTCAGATGAAAATAAAAAAAAATTATCTTACAATCTGTATGAAGAACAGCATCTTTATAATATCTGAAAATCTTTACATGGAAATTCCTCATAGAGAATTTGTCACTCCACATAAAATTGCTTTAATGTATACAAGCAACAAGGACCTCTGAAGCTGAAATGTAAACAAACACAAATCACAACCAAGGTGTGGCATAGCTCACAATACCAGTGTGCCACCCAACAACAGCCCCTAAGGCAAGACAATGTGCCCAACACTTTAGTTATAGGGAACTCTATAATCAGGCACACTGATGTCCCACTCACCAGGCTGGACAAGGAGAAAATTATAGTCAGCTGCCTGTCAGGTGCCAGGATCTGCTACATCACACATGCACTCAAGTCACTCCACAACAAGTACAAATATGACTCTATCGTTCTCCATGTTGGCGTGAATGACTTGAGACGTACCTCCCTGGAATACATGAAAAGACTCATGGAAGAGCTCTCAGATCATGTTGCCCAGGCAGGTATGACCCTAGCCCTGAGTAGCATCCTGCCCTCACCCAGAATTATACCACAGTATAAGGACAAAATGATTGACTTCAACAATTGCCTAAGTTTCTAGTGTCATTCAAAGGGGATCCAGTATCGACAGACCACAATGCTTTGCCAGAGATGGTCTGCACCTGTCACCCCTGGGATTCAGTTACTGACTAAGGCTCTTGCCACCCCTATAGTGCCTTTTTTAGGCAAGGCTCAAATGACAAAACCACCACCATAACAGATATAAGCATGTAAAATCTGAAGGTAATGCTACTCAATGCTAGAAGTCTAAACCTCAAAATGCACTCTCTCAAGGCACTTCTAAAAATGGAGAACATTGATATCTGTGCAGTAACTGAGACCTGGTTCAAGGCTCCAGAGAACACCCTTGCAATACCAGGCTACAACTCTTACCACACTTTTTGGCCACCAAACCAGGACCGGAACACTAAAGGCAGAGGAGTGTCCATATATACCAAGGATATTCACACCTCCAGGCTAATTGCCCAACACAATGCATCTGAAATTCTACAGGTACAACTAATACTAGGTAAGACTGCAATCCAAATTGTAGCTTGCTACAGATCCTCAACCATGCCCCAAGATTCTCACTACACCTTTCTAAACATACTGGAAAATGTTAAGATACAACCAAACACCCTAGTACTGGGTGATTTCAACTACCCTGCCGTTAACTGGGAAAACTATTCGGGCACCAACACCTTAGCCCAACGATTCTTGGAATTAATAAATTCCAATGCCCTGGATCAACTAATCCATAGTCCCACCAGAGGCTGAAATATCCTAAACCTGGTCATTACCAACATGGGATATCCATGCTCCATGCCAGTGGTCACCGCCTCGTTGGACAGGTCTGACCATAAGCTAATCACCCTTGATGTCCACATCCCACCCCCCACCCCCCAGTAGGGAAACCTCCATAAAAAAACTTCTCCAAAGCTAACTTCATGCTATTCAAGTCAGAAGTGGCAAACTTCATGACACCCATGCAGATGGGAACTGACAGTTTAACTGCTGCATCCTATACTAAGGCACTATACAAGCACATCCACTCATGCATGAATCATGCCATTCCAAATAAAACCAGGATGCTCTCCTCCGGAAAAAAGAAGCCAATCGGGTGGTCCCCCTGCCATAAACAAACTATACAACATAAGGAAGAAACTGTTGCAGAAAAGAGGAAAATCCCAGGATGCAAAATACTCCCTTACCAGACTCAGTAAGAAGCTGAGATCCCTCTTAAAATCTTCCAAAGCTAGTTACAAAAATAAAATTGCCAAAGATTCCAAGGACAACCACAAGGCATTCTATAGTTATGTCAAGAATCTAAATGGGCAATGCTCAGATCTGTTCTGCGCTGTTCTGTGCTACAACAGAATGACATTAAATATACTGATCCCAAGGATATTGCCAATATCCTGGCAGATCGATTCAGTGCCAACTTCACCCCCCTCTCACCCCCTTAAGGGCCTAGCTCAATACCAAAAGATTGCCAAATTCCGGTAATCACGGCCACACAAGTAAAAAATGCACTCTCCAAAGCTAAGAATACAGCATCTATGGGACCAGATGACATCCCGGGCTGTGTACGACATGAACTACAAAATGAACTGGCACCTCACCTAAGTGTCATATTTAATCATAGCCTCACCTCAGGCTTCATGCCCAATGAGTGGCGCATAGCTACAGTTATCCCACTCCACAGGGGGGGATCCACCTTGGATCCCGGGAACTATTGTCCCATCAGTCTGACGTGCCTAATCTGCAAAGCCATGGAATGCATTATCATGGAACTTATAAACAAAGACTTTGGCAACCTTCAAACACTGGATCCCTCCCAGTTTGGTTTTGTAAAGGGCCGATCTTGTCTCCTCAACCTGATTGACTTCTTTGAATCAGTATCCAGAGGCATGGATGAGGGCAAGGTGGTCCACACAGCCTATCTGGATCTTGCCAAGGCCTTCAACACTATCCCCCACTCTGGAATCATAGATAAACTTACTAAGCTGGGCATTAATCCCTAAATCATTTGATGGGTTGCCATCTGGCTTACTGACAGAACCCACACTATAAAAGTAGCCAGCTCCAGACAAGTGACAAGTGGAGTACCTTAGAGTTCAGTCCTGGGACCACTCTTGTTTGACATCTACTTCTCTGAAGTACAGGCCAGCACTAAGGGACTCTGGCTTGCAAAGTTTGCAGATGACTGCAAACTGGGAGCCATTACTGAATCCCCAAATGATGTGGATATTCTACAAAAGGGCCTTACAGAAACAGATGCTTGGTGCCAGAGCCATAGGCTCAAACTCAATGCCAAGAAATTTATAGTTATCCCCTTTGAGAAAAAACATGTACCCATAAATTACCACATAAGTGGGAGTACACTAAACACCGAAAGTGTGATAAGGGACATAGGGACACAAGTGGACAGTGGTCTCTCCTTTGATAACTGCATCACCACAACAGTCAGGAAATCCTTCTATGTGGCATACCTCATCATTAAGGGCTTTTCATCCAGAAAAAAGGAGGTCATTGTCCCACTGTACTCATCCCTCATTAGATCCATTATAGAGTACAATGCCCCATTTGGTTTGTACCTCACAAGACATCTGCAACAACTGGAAAGGCCACAGAAATACCTCACTAAAAAAATCACAAGCCTAAAACAGATGCCCTATGCTGACCATCTAAAAAAACTCCAGCTATACTCTGTCGCATATTGCCTGCTCAGAGGCAATCTCTGCTTAACATACAAGGCCATGTCAAACCCAGAGCTGTTGGACATGCTACACTTAAAGAAATCCCAATCCTTCAAAGCCACATGCTCCAGGGATCTAAACCTGGTCATCACAATGAACAAAAAATGCTGGAGGGGTAGGTTCCTGACCCAGAGACTCCCCATACCCTGGAATAGACTGCCCATACGTGTCAAGCTGAGCACCTCTTTGGCCCTCTTCAAAAAGAACATTGACGATTGGATGGGTGATAGGAAATTCACCCCAGGGATCACGTCAATCGCCCTGTTAGACAGGGGACCAGGGAAGTAATAGCCAGGGAATTGTTATGGCTAGGCTTGTATAGGCCCTAGGGCTGATAGCCTAGTACCAAACTATGAACCTATGAACCTATGAATCTATGAATTCTATTACTGTAAAATGCTGGTGATGTGATCTAACTAAATATGGCCCTGGAATGTAAGGTAGTGTCTCCTTTTTGGGAAGATATTAACAAATTTGCTGAGGTGTTATGGTCAGATAGATGTATCATCTCTAGATCTTTGATTTTATTTACTGCTCCAATTCCTATTATTATTCCTAGGATACATGTGCCTCTTTTTTGGTCTATATTAGCCATTGCTAGAAAGGTAATTACTAAAAATTGGAAACACAAAACTACTCCTCCATTTCTTGAATTTATCAGTACTGCAAAAAATGTTTGCAAATAAGTTTTGACTGTAAGGATGAGAACAGCAAATGTTTCTCATTCTTACAGAACTTGGCAAAAATGTAATAACCTTTTTGAGAAATATTAAATGTTATTTATTTAATCATTACATGTATAGTTTATTTTGTTATGGACCTTTGTAAATAGTTATATGTTTTTTCTGTTATATATTTTTTTGTTTATTGAGTTTATTTTTATTTTTATTGTTATAAATTGAAATAAAAAGTTTTTGAAAAAAAAAAAGAAAACTGATTGCCATCCCATTCTCATTTCTGCACAAACCTTTTAATATTTTAGCACCATATAGCTCCCTTTATGTATTTTTGTTTCTTCATGTACATGATGCACATGGCTATCTACTTGCTTATCTCATGCCTAAAATGAATTCATCCAAAGCTTTTTATTTAAATATGTAATTAATTAAACATATCTTAGGTTATGTAATAGCAGAATCTCCTGAAAACCAAGACTACTTTTCTTAATTCCACCTTCCTCAGCATGTTTTGCTCCCCCTCAATCTGTTGCTTTTTTCCACCTAATATACCTTTATACCGATTTCTGTTACCTTATCGCTCTCCTTAACTTTACCTTATATTCGGTATTACCGTCACTACACTAGTATAGTTTGATTTCACCTTTCCTTTAATCTGCTATCTTCTTTATCACTAAAATTGTCTTCACCTATTTTAACTATGCCTTTCTCTGTATTCTAAATGTATTGTATTTTTCTCTAAATTGTTTCACTTGATGCTTATATTTATTTCTACTTTTATTTCAATATGTTTTCATGATTATATTGTACTCTAAGATAGTTCTTATAACTCCTTAATTTTTATGTTGCTTTAGTTACTTTATAAATCTATTTGTGTAGTATGGGGGTATTATTATTAACTTTCATAATATGATTCATTTTAACTTTTGTAACTATTGTAACTTTATTGATATATATTTAGAGCTTTTCTTCCTGGGCCTCTGTGGAAAAGAAGCTTTGCAACCCAGTCAGACTATCCCGGTAACAAATGCAAAATAATAAAAAATATTTATATTTTACAGCTGGAATTGTCTCATTACACTAGTTGCTGATGAGATGATGTGATAACATACCTATCCTAGCTAACTAAGTACAGACTATTGAAGCACCCAAGGGATCAAGGTGCAGTAGGTAATGCATACTATGGTATAGTCAAGGAGTGAGAGAAAGTAAGTGCTTTTGAAAAGATGAGTTAGCCGAGCATTCAAGAGAAGAACAGCCATGTTTTGTTTTATCAATTAACTATGTGTTGGATGATATAAGTTCCCTTTTCAGCTTAGTGGCTGTGCCACTGCTGAGCATACAAGCAATAGAAGTTAAGTGCAACCTGTAAAATTAATTCTTACAAAAAACTGCATTGATGTATTCTTGCAAATAAAGCAAATTAAAGGTCCACTAACCACACTATGTGTTATTAACAAACCATATACAAGTCCATAAATAAACTCCATGGCTAGCATTTCTTCTCTCTCTTTATGGTGTTATTATTCATGGTTGTACTAGTTCCCTGTATAAACTGACCATTTTCCTCTGTCTTTTACATGTTAAAAGCCATATAGTTAACACATTTGCATTTTGTTTTAGTTTTGCAGCATGTATAAGATAACGTAATGTCTGTTCTTGAGGTGAAATAGCACAACATTTGAACAACAGTGCAGTTGTATAAGTTGAACTTACCATAACAGTAGATGTTGGAATGATCTTTGCTGCAGTAGCCTTAGTTATATGGGTTATATCTGCTAAGGATATAACAGTCAGCCAGCTTCCAAAGTTTCAGAGCACATTCAATTGCCCAAATTGACATGCAACTTGAGCTGAGATGGCTTAAACAAAAGTTTGGGTGCAAAGCCCTTCAGAGCTTACCTACCAGAGAGAGAGGGAGGCTGAGCCTTAAAATCACAAAGTTAGGAATTATAAAAAATAAATGTCCACAACCTGGCATAAAAATCACACCAAAAAACAAGGGGGTGGATAGAAGGCAAAGCTACTGCAGCAGTGATCTGGAAGATTCTGATAATACAGCCAAGTAAACCTCTTTAAAACCATACCAGTGGCTATAGCCCTGGAAGAAGTATCAACAGAGTCATACACACACTGTAAACAATAACTACTGAACTCTGCAATAGAAGAAACTAAGCTATTTAAAGCAGATTTTTCATCACAAGAAGAAACTGTAGATAAAACATGTTTCATACTTTCACAATATGTCCGAATAAACTTTAACATATGAGCCTGACAATTTATAATTTTGAAATTCAAAGTTACAGGAGTATATACTTTTTTCCCATACCTATCAATAATTTTTCCATCTTTATCAGAAAGAGTAGGATTGGAACTTGCTAAGTACTTAGCAGCAGAGGAGTCAGCTAAGGCTATTGCTTCTGGGTCAGGTTTCGGAATAGTGTATAAAAATGTAAAAGTCTAAGGAACTTTATACATCCTATCTGCCTTTTAGGGACATCTGGCTGACTATCAACACAATTGCAGGCAGTAAGATACACATCCTGGAAAGCAGACAAGACAGGAGGAATGGGTGTAGGTTCTAGAAAATTCTTCTGTAACAACTCATAGTCATTTTTGAGAGACTGAGAAACCTAAGTGTTCTACCACTGAAAACACTGGGATATTCTAGCATTAGTCTCAGAGAAACCCAGAGTCAGAAATCTGAGGACAAAACCCGAATCCATCCCTTCATCTTCATGTTTAGATTCAGAATCTTGAATCTTTTCAGGAAAGGAGGAATCCCTCTTTCTTTTACCTGACACTACTCTACAAGAAAGATCAATAGCCTGATTCAAACCCTGAGCCAGTCCCAGTAAACTATTCCTATCCAAAGAAATTTGAGGAGGAGTAGATACATACTTGGTTTACTGTTTCTTTTTGACAAGAAAAATTGGGATAACCATGTTACTAATAGCAGCTGCTAATTCTCCAGGGATGGGCACAGCATTCTGATGCAACAAGGAAACCTTCCCTATTCCCTCTCCCAGGACCAACAAGAATAGTTCTCCCTTGCCCACAGAGTGGACTCCAGCAGCTACAGAGGACATGGCTAACCCTTAATCCATAGTGGCTGCATGTGCTATACCAGAGGGTTCTGGGACAAAAGATGAGTGGTCTGAGGTATACCAAATGGCCACAGCAGAGTCACCCACCTGCAGCTGTGGAAAATTGCTAGCCTGCTGTGGTGGCAAAGGCTGTTTGCTTAACTTTTTTCTTTTTGTAGCTCAAAGAAGAACCAACCATGGGAGAGGCAATTTGTTTTATGGTCAAGCTGAGAAGGGTACCTGTATCCTTTGGAAAACAATCAACAATGCTAGTGAAACTACCAGTCCACAAAAGTCAAAAGTTGCTTTTTTGACAGAAAAAACACAATCAAATGTTGTTTCAAGCACTATGGCAGCCAAACAATCTTAAATTAACACAATTTATCCACAAAAAATAGTTTATCAGTTAGATAACACTAGTTTTAAACTGACAGGCACAACCAGTGCTCCAATTAAAAGTACTATACAGTCTTGAGACAATCAGTTAAAACACAACACTCCAAGCTTGAAAATAACTTTCCTGAAAAGGAAAAAGATAAAACATCAGTAAAAAATAAAAAATGGAAGTTTTTTCCAGAAAGGGAACTTATCTGCCCAGTTAAGGAAAGCCAAGCTAGCCATCAATCCTCTGAAGCCTCAGAGGATCATACTCTTTGGCAGCAGAGAAGCTCTGAAGGGTTTATCACCCAAACTTGTCAGCTCAGCTGAAGCTGCTTGACAGTTTGTGCACATGGAAGGCGTCCTGAACCTTTGGAAGCTGTCCATCTGGTATATCCTTGGCAGGATATAACCATACATCTAAAGCTACTGTAGCAGTGCTCAATATGAAGAACATCTAAAGCTTCTCTTTATCCTAATCATTTCTGTTTTGGCACAATTTAGTAAACTATCTAAAATGTATACAAATATGACACCTGTACTTGATTGAGTTAATTCATTCTATGAACAATATTTCATGGCCACCAATGATAGCCACTGTCATTACAGTTATCCGGTCAGACCAACATACAAAGCACCATCTCAAATACCCTCTGCATATTCTATCTTTTGCTGGATTGTTTTTCCTAGATTCTACTTCCTTCATCATTGACTACCTGCAACAACTCCATTTTAAAAACTAAACTTTGCTCCTCAGAAGAATTAATCCAGTTTTCTACTGCAATATTTGACAATATTCCTCAGAAGATTAAGCCAATGGACTGCTAAAACGCTTTTTATTTTTTATTTTATTTTATACATTTGTTAACCTGGTAAACCCACTGGACTTAAGTGTTCCTTTTCCAGGGTGACACAATGAAATGCTAACAAGCTGTTTATTTTTTATTTTATTTTATTTTATTTTATTTTATACTATACATATTTTACCAGGTAAGCCCACTGGACACAATTGTCGTTTTTAGGGGGTAACAAGAGAGCTCTGTCTGGACAACTGACTTACTCAGAGTCACACAGTATGGAGGTGGAAAAAATCAAACCCTGTACCCTTGGCTACAGGAAGTAGTGTCATCCTGTAGCAGGTTTGATATCCTCAATCTCTACTTGTTTACTAGGAGATTCTGAGCAAGTCAGTTAACCCGCTCTATGCTCTTAAGTCACAAAAAGCTTTGCAGGTAGGTGGTCTTACCTTTCAGCATGGACCGTGGTACTGCGGGCTGCACATATGCCTTTTATGGAGAGAAGATTTGCAGAAAGTGGCTTCTGTCACCCTCCAGTAACAATCATCTTAAAATCAGGCTGCAGTTCTGTATGAGAGGGTGTTGTCTGCTTAAGCTGCTGGCCTTTGAATGAAATATTAAAAAGAGGGCCAATCTTTCTGAAACAAAAGTAGCTCACACAGATATTAACGATCCCATATGCATGAATGTGTGTGTGTGTGTGTGTGTGTGTGTGTGTGTGTGTGTGTGTGTGTGTGTGTGTGTGTGTGTGTGTGTGCCTGTGTGTGTGTGTGTGTGTGTGTGTGTGTGTGTGTGTGTGTGTGTGTGTGTGTGTGTGTGTGTGTGTGTGTGTGTCTGCGCGTGCATGTATGTGTGTTTGTGTATACGGGCATGGAGTTAATTTGCCTGCATTTGACCAAGATTCTTTTTTCCAGTGGTCAGCTCAGATTTCTCATAGTGAATATAGACATCATTTTTGGGTAACCTGAAAAATACCCATTGGCTCAGTAACTAACTCGCAAAAACTAATGTCTTTCTGCTTTTCCCGGTTAGGGGTCACCACAGTGGAACTCCGGTCCGCTAATGATTGGCAGTGGATTTTTACGGTGCAGAGGTGCCAGCCCAATGCCCAACCTTCAAAGAAGGCACATTCATTCACACATGCACCTATCTGCATGTCTTTAAATGTCACTCAACCGCAGGGAGGACATGCAGACTCCACACAGAAGGAGCTCCAGCCGAGAATCGAACGGGAGAACCTCTTGCTGTGAGGTGACAAAGCTAACCACTGCAAAAATAAATAAATAAATACATAACACATGAATGAATAAATAAACAAAAAAGTGTTTTCTCTTATAAATATTCTAGTATTTCTTTTTACATTGTTTCTGATTTTGAACTACTGACTGTATTAAAACTACAATCCGGGTTGAGGTTTGCATAATGGTCAAAAGTGTTTACTACACAGGCACAAGGTACAGGGATCAATTCTCACCTTTGAGGGGAAATTGGATAGGCTGAAAATGGCCCACAAGAGCAGCTAACCTAGAACTTACATGTCAACCTATAAACTTATATATAAACCTACATATGCATACACATGCATGTTTTACAGATTACAAACTAAGTTTAGCAGAATATAAAATATGAATAGGTTAACAGCACAGGTGCAGACAAAATATAGTAAATTGAGGGTGGTTTGGACATAGGTTCCCACACTTTTTTTGAAAACCAGATGCAGTCCTCCTAGAGAATCACTAGTGACAGTTATTTGAATGAATATGGATAGAAATGTAACAGTCATGGTGGCAGACTTGACTTGGATGAACAGGGGAACGTAACCTAAAACTGTTGACTGCTGAATAAACTAATCCATTTTTCCACTTATTGACATCTCAGGTGTACCTGCTGCTGCTCTTCATTTGTGGCCATAATTCTTACAAACTCTTTACTATGGCCACAGTATAATACAGCTAATCACAACAAATTGTTTATGCTCGCTATAGAAAACAGGATTTAGCTGTCAAATGGTTAAAAAAGGCAGCTTTCATTGACAAGAGGCTAGCCACCCTGCATGACAAACACCCCTTTACCTATGGATTCTTACTGTGAGAGTATACAAACTCTTGATATCTTGTCCTTAAGGCTGTGTAGTCTCACCATGTTAGTTTGATTTCTGACTGTCAGGATTTCAAGCTCAAACATATGAAGCACAACTGTGCAGAACTTTATACTTTTTAAAACACTATCACAGATATTTTCTTATCCACGTCTGTTTGCTTAGTATGAATTGTCACAAAGAGTAGGATTTCTACTATTCAAAATTATCGGCATAGTTAAAAGGAGCTTTGTCTTTGTAGCTGAATAGAGGTTTGCAAGTTTGAAGCATTGGTTATCATATATTTTTTAATGGTTGTTATTTAATCATTTTTTTGCAAAAGGAAATGATGGGGATGTAAACATGCCACAGCACAAAAAAAAACTGAGATTCAAGCACAAGAAACAGACAATTGTCTGATTACAAATACAGGTATAATAATAAACATAATACAATTATACACAGACATGAGATCTCTTATAGAAGATTGGTGATATTAAAGGAAACCTCTAGGAAAATGGGCATGATAAAAGGCATACATATATATATATATGTATGTATATGTATATATATATATATATAGATAGATATAGGGCCAGATTCAGGAAGGCTTACACGGAGTTTAAGAGTAGTGTAAGCCTCCGTGTAAGCCTCCTGATTCAGCAACAGCCCAAATCTCCGTGTAAGAGACAGCTAACACGTCTCTTACACGGAGTGGGCATGGAAATGCTCAATACCTCATTTGCAGCTCCAAGATATGCAAATGAGGTATGTGAGCGATCCACGAAGCCCAAACCAGTCCGTGTAACGGACGTGTTAGCTGCAGAAATGTACTCAGCTGACAACTGAGTACATTTCTGCAAAATTAAAAACGGAGCTATGTCAGCTCCAAATAAAGGGTGCATTTGTTATATTAAGCATGCCAATGGCCAAATATGTGGCCATTGGCATGAAAAGTTGCAAAAAAGTTATATAACTTTTTTTTTTTTTTCACGGATTTATGTGTTTAACTGTAGCACACCAGCAAAGCGGGTGCGCTACCTAAACTGAAAACCGAAGCTTATAAGCCCACAATTGTGGGATTTATATATTACATGAAATGTCAATGGAGGGACTTGCAGAGCAAAAACAATATGGCCTCCGTTTGAGTGGTTGTCAAGGGAAGCTCCGTGTAAGATATGTAACTAAGCATTACTAGGCAATCCTATGTAAATGAGGCTTACAATACTGAATCACACTGCCACATAAGTAATGAGCACTTTCTGAGTCGTGTAAGAGTTAGAGAAGGGGAGGAACAGAGTAAAAGGTAGGTGACATCATGGGGGAAGGATAGAAAGAAATGTACCAGATTGGAGGGCAATGTAAGGTAAGAGATGACAGACAGACATCAGGGAGGGAGGTGTGTCCCAACAGAACACTGGGAATGTCAAGAAATTGAGGGCATACGCTATCCCTACACTCTAAGTTTCTTGATATCGTGCATCTTGGCGTGTCTTGGCGTGTGAGGCAGGTTCTACTTGTGGGAGCGTGTTGCAAACTGTTTACAACGGTTTGCGCTGGCGCACGCGTGTGTAAGGCGGTGTCTTGGCGTTTTAGCATGAATCAGCCTAGTTAACACCGTGTAAGGAGGTGTGCGCGCGTGTAAGACCGTGTAGGGATGTGTACAGGCGTTTGAGTTACTGTGAGCGGGTTTAAGGCTGTGTGCACACTGCTCCCACTCAGGAAACAGAGAGGAAATAGGAAACAACCAAAATACAGGAAACTGCCAGAAGATACTACTAAAGTTAATTGGTGGAAACAATTGGAAGCAGGCAATTACACAGGCAGACTAGAAGCCCAACCCAGCACTTAAAACACAACAAAGTGCAGTGCAGGCTGTTTCTCACAAGAGATACTGCCAGAAACTAAGCTATCAGAGTTGAAACCTGAAA
>NC_056732.1:84718324-84895824 GCF_019279795.1 Protopterus annectens | reverse complement strand
AAAGCAAGATATGCAAAAGCATGATGTTATATTGTTGCTTAGAATTTGCCAGGAAATCTGAAAAATATAACAGAGACCCTTATATTAGCCAAAGTCAATTGATATTCCCATCCACACCCCCCCCCCAAAAAAAAAGCACTGCTAAAAACCACAAATATTAACAAAGACGTGTATTTGGTTCACATTGTGCTAGCTAGGAAATGACGAAGGATCTACAAGCTAGATTCTGCCAGGTGTACAATCTGGTTTTAGAAAGGGCGTGGTGCCTGAGTCCAAATTGTCAACATCAGCTGGATAACAGAGAAAGGAAAACACTTGCAGAAAAAATACTTTTGCTTTATTGACTACACTAAAACTTTCAACTATGTGGACCATAACAAACTGTGGCAAGTTGTTAGAGAAATGGATACTGGTATCACTTTGCTTGCCTCCTAAATTATCTGTATGGGAACAAGAAGTGACCGTTTGAACTGAATATGGAATAACTGGTTCAAGATTTGTAAATCTGTATAACATGGCAATATATTATCACCCTACATATTTGTTTATATGTCAAAAATATCTTGTATAATGCACGGTTAGACAAATTAGTTGTTGGAAAGAAAGTTGCCAGGAGAAATATTAACAATCTCAGATATGCAGAAGACACCACTCTGATGGCTGAAAGTGTGGAAGAGTTAAGACTCTGTTGATGGAGGTCTAGCCCTATCAATTCTTTGCAGGAAGATTGGAAAGAAGAGAAATAAATGACTTATTTTATTTCTCTGGGCTCAAAGGTCACTGTAGAAGGTGATCTGCATGCATGGAATTCAGACACTTTTTTCTTGTAACGAAAACTAAGGCAAGTCTCTACACAATTTTTAAAATGCAAACATGTCACATTGTAAACAAAGGTCCATAAAGTTAAAGCTATGGTTCTTCCCATAATAACACAAGCCAGTTTTTCCCAAAATAATACAAGACTGTGAAGTTCTTGAGAGATGGAGTATTAGAAAGGCTGTGTGCCGAAACATCAATGCTTTTGAGTTGTGATGTTGGAGAAGACATTTGAGAAATTTGTGGACTGCTGAAAGATCAAACCGGTCAACACTTACAATATTAAGTCCAGACTGTTTACTGGAAGGTCAGATTGCAGAACTTACACACAAATACTATGGCTATACGATGTGAAGCAGGATTCATTACAGAAGACACTGATGCTGCTAAAGATCAAAGGCAAAAGATGGGTAGACAGAATTACTGAACTAATGAGTATAAATTTCACATGCAGGCTTGATGTGTTAAAGTCTTTGAGGTTACAAAAGTTGGGCTTAACATAAAACAAAAATTCACACGCTTATTACAATGCTCCAAATCATGTTTATTGGGCAGGAAATGTAATTGCTTTTCAGAGCTCTGAAGGTCAATTCTAAAACAAGTTCTTTCCAACACTGTATACCATCCTAATAAAAGTTAAGTGATTACTAACAAGCTCAATATATTTAATCTAATAAATAGATAAGAAACTCTCATTAAATAAATGTAATCAAGTCTAAGACAGCTGTGATAATGGCATTTAAAACCATCAGTCTGCAGATACAGCCATAAATACTGTTGGATAAAATCAGAAAAAATATTCAGGTGAAAAAGATATCAAAATTCAGAAAGGAAAGTTTTTTCTTTCCGTCTACTTTAGCATTTTTCTTATTATACCTGTATGTAGGTGACACTACACTTCTGTTAAAGTTTTTCCTGTTTTTTCTTAATATCTTAGTGATACTTCCCTTCCAGCACTTCTTGTAACTGTTTAATTCCAAAAAATATAAAGATATCTGTTCATTTCTTGTCTTCTTGTTTCTCACTTCCTTGCATTTGTTCACCATTCACCTCTTATCTATCTATAACTACAATCCTTGCTGGTTACATGTTTTTGCCCTTTTTCAACTCATGAATTAACCCTTCTTAAAAATAAAATGATTTTCATACTGGTGTAGTGAAACAGACCCCCACACCACAGTATCTCTGCCTGGTGTATACCATATACTCCTATTAAAACTCATATAGTGGGCTGGAAGTTAATAATCCAGATCTCTAAAGATGTGACTTGATGTGTTCTGGATGACAAATCCATAAATGCTTATATATGCGCACCGTGGTAGCACTTTGTCAACTTATACAACACACCAGTTAAGAAAACAGCGTAACCCTGCAGTTATCCTGGTATTGTGAAAGGGCAGAGAGTTTTACTTTAAGGATGAGAAGACTAACTTCTTGGCCCTCTCTGTGTCAGAAAAACAATCAGTTTCTTGATGGGGGGGGGGGGGTTACCTGACTAATCTTAGGGCATAGCCCTAAATCTCCAGCAGTTGAGAGGCCTGCATCCAAGTAGAAACTCCCCTGAGAAAAAATCACTGGTAAATAAAATTAATAAGGACAGTTCATCAAGGTAAGAAGGTACTGTTAAAGATCTTAACAAAGTATATCCAGTGCCAGAGGAACTACAGAATGCATCTCAAGTGTTGAGGATTGTTCTTTGAGTCTGTCTCCAAATGAGCTGAGGATTCTTCTATTGAAAAGAATTTGGTGACAGTCACCATTTCACTTGAGTGATGTGGAGCAGCTGCTACTGAAGCTATAATTCAGCTACCGTTGCCCCAGGCTTCTACCTTTACTTTGTTGTCAGCACTGTTTAAGCAATGCTTTTCATCCTGGCCTAACTTTTCTATGCATTTTTTTTGTGGGTAGAGTAGAAGAAAGGACATTGTTTCTTAAATTGACTGATCAAACTCACAGGAAGTTATGCACTTTTTATAATACTGTTGATATTTATTTCAACAAATTATAACAGAATGCATAATGTGTAACAGGGGTTTATATCTCTTTGATTGAAGATTATCACTTGTTCATTGTAAAAACCTGAGACTGTTAGTTACCATTATATTTACTACGTTACTTTGGGAACAAAACAGACTAATAACATTTCACATTACCAACCTTATTTAGATCTAAGAAAAATGCAGAATAATTACTGTTGCTAGAAATTCTACTGATTGAAAAAAAACAGCACACAGCGACTGCTTGCATCCCAGAAAATTTGTGGAAGGCAGTTAGAGAGATGACAGGACAAATCATAGAAAAAAAAAAAAATTCTCATCCTCCCCTAGCCAGTGTGAAAGGAAACTGCAACTGGCAAACACACCTTAACCCCAATCTTCACTGCAGTCCAGAATCTTAAAGGATCTTACATCAATCAAATAACACAGGAACATAGGAACAGTACCTGGCAAGTGATCCCATGGACCATAAGATGATTATCCATAGGAACCTTTAAATATACACACTTGAACCCCCCTTCCAAACAGTTAACAGTGCTCACCTTTTAAAATTGAGAAAGTCCCACTAAGTGGGAGACTAACTGGCATTATGGTTAAGGTGTTTTCCTTACCAAACATGAGGTTCAAGGTTCACTTCTCACATGGCGTAACTGGCTAGGCTTAAAATGGCACACAAGGGCAATTAGCCTAGTATTAATCTATGAACCTATGTTTAAACTTGTGTAAATTTGTGTTTACCCTTGCAGTCATCAAGACAAGTCTTAAAGGTAAAAATCAAAAAGAGATAACAACCTCCCCAAACACCACAGCAGTTAATATAAAATCCAGAGATGTTTATTAAATCAGAAGTAACAAAATGAGTAAGCACTTTCACGTTTGTACTGAACACTTCTTCAGACTTTAAACTTCTCTAATTAAACTTACTATTTAAAAAAACTCTTAACTAATCATTGCTCACTGCATAATATGATACTGTCAAATGAGAAAAACATGTACTTGAGCATAAAACACAGTTAATCTTTTAGGATAGTTGAAGGTTTTAACAGCAGAGGCATGCTAATCTATCAATCAATCAGAATAGTTGAAGGATTTAATGACAGAGTCATGCTAATCTATCAGTCTATCGGGAAATTGAAGGACTTAACACCTTTAATTTTCTTAGCTATAAATCTTTGGGACTTTTCCAGTTGAAATATGTGCTTGGGTTTGTACGTACTAAAGAGGCATTGTCTGTTGATGGAAGAATACAGTGGTAGAATAACTTCTCTGCATCTGGAAGAGAGTCTCTTGAAATTACCTGGGCCAGACAGAAAGATTTCTTGATTATGGTAAAAACATGATGATTAAATGAGATAGAGATATCTATTTAAGTAGCCTGCTGTCTTATTATTGTCTTTGTCTACTCTAAAGTGTACTATATTTAAAGCATATGAGGGGGGAGCGGCGTTTTTGCTGAACACCACTATGCTACACATTTTTACATTTATCTTGAGACCATTTTGTGGTACACTGTGTATCTGCATGTGCCAGTTCTTGGTGAAGCTGTTTGGTTTCAGTGGATGATTGGATGAAAGTGCCCAACCTGCAGTCATCAGCAAAGATGGTCAACCACAAGCTTGGGATATTTGCTTGGATATCTTCAAATGCCAAACAGAAGAGAACCCAGCAGTGATTGCTATTCTGCCTTACTAGTTTTCTGTTCAGAGGGTATCAGCCACTTTCACAAACTGTGTTTTGCAATTCAATGGACAATATAGTGGTTTACATTAAGTTTATCAAAGGTTTCAGTAATATCGGTATTGGAAATAGTATCAAAAGCCTTGCATAGGTAAGATAAAGAGTGTGTATGTAGTGACTAGTGTCCACAGCCTCTATAAACTTCCAAAAATACTTACTGGGTTTAGTAGACAGGGCCCTCTTTTGCAGAACTAAAGTGATTGGGCTCTAAATCAGTTACATTGCCCATGCCTGCATAAATGAGTTCTGTTATATGTTCCATGGTTTTACATATAAGGCAGAAGAGACTGATAGGCCTTTAGTTACCTTGCATTTTGTAAATAAAGCAGTCACTTCTTTGAACAGGAGTCACAGTGACTATTCTACAGGCACCAGACAAAAACATTCTGGGCAGGATGAAGCTGAACACTTTAACTAGAGGTTTGGATAATAAATACCTGCCACTTATGATACTGTAACCAATATGTTGTCTGGTCATATGGAAGTTTACTTTTTTAGTCTTTGACATGGATTCCAAGACTTGCTTTAAACATATATTACCTTTATCCTCTATTCCTTTTTAAAAAAATCCTAAAAAAGGGTCAGAAAACTAATACAAAAAGTAGACAAGTCAGGTACCAAATTTAGCCAAATGCTCCCAGTTTTCTTCAAAATAGTTGTCTGTCATATCTCAAGACCATTAACATACCACTTCAAACTATACTTAACCCTAGGCATAGTACCTCACAGTTTAAACATGCACATATATTACCACTCACCAAGGTATCCTCCCCTTTATCACCATCTATCTGAAAACCAATAATTTACCTAAACCTATGCTCCACAACTAAGATCTTTAAAAAGCTAATCTATTTTCAAACACTAATATGCAAATGCTTAGCATAGTATTTTGGCTTAGGCTCAGTACCTCAATAGCAGTCTATACACTTACTGAACAAATGTGTAATAATATAAGTAACAATTTGCTAATGTGCCATATCTTTATTGACTTGACCCAAGTTTTTATATACAATGATCACTCCATCTTTGTTCAAAATCATACAAACTTGGTTTTGAGAATAAAGTCATTACTTGGTGCAAACATTAATCCACTAATACAACTTAATAAATGTACACTGTTAACATATCCTCAGACATGGATCACTTTATTCAGTACTCCGCACTAGATTACATCCTGTTCTCCTTGACCATAGATTGGATTCAACAAGAATTTACCTTATTTAATATTACTATAAATGCTTATTGTTTCCTTTTTCTCTAAATCAGCTTTCAACCAAATGCAACTTAAACTAAAATGACTCTACTTGTAACATGTTGTAATTTGTCTTTGGCACAATTCAAAAGGTCTCTATTTCAGGTCAACTACTATTAAAAGATCCTTCCTTAATATCAGTCATGTAACACATCATCCAGATCTTGGTGTTATTCTCATTCTCAGACATTTATTCCCAACCAACAGTGAAACACTTGTCAGTAATGTCCTACTTCAGCTGAAATATGGCTACAAAAATCTCAGACTGGCTTACCCATGAATCCAGAAAAGCACTTTCTAAAATGTTCCACTTCCAAGACTCAGATAATTTTTCATGCTTCTACAAATACATCACTTCTACAAAATTTATTAATACATTTGTAGATTTATATTCCTAGGAGAGACAAGAATTTGTCACTTTCTAGTACTCAAAAAAATTGATTACCTATAACTGACATATCAAAACTACTGTTATGCACTTACATTTTCAAAATAGTCAACCTGCAACATTAACTCCCTCCATTAGTGTATAGAGAGACAAAGCCCTGACTGCAAGTCAGAAGACTTGAGTTAAGCTTGTAGCTTGAGCACCTATAAACACTGGCAGGAGAAGGAGAGCAATAACAAGACTTAAGCCCACTCGTCTTTCTTTAAGGAGAGGGTGCATTTGCTTGTTGGTACCCCCCTCATTTTTTGAACCCCCAGTGGAGACCTGGGATGACATGGAGGTGTCTATGAACAAGGGAACAGAGTCAAATGATGATGTCATACATAGATTTGACAGGTTTATATTATAATTTCGAAGTTTGAAAACTTCGAATCTCATATGATCGACATCATATGAGTGAAGTTTTCAAATATCGAACGTTTCAATGGAAATCGCCGTAGGGAATACTTCCCTTCACTTCAATGTAGTGTGATCTCGGAGTCGGTATATTGAAGTAGCAAGGGGTGTGGGGGGTGTGGGGGGGCTTGCCCCCTGCATAAAGCATTAAGGTAGGTTTTGTTGTTTTTAGTTTGTTTATATTTTAAGTTTGATGTTTGAAAACTTTGCTCATATGGAGTCGATCATATGAGATTCAAAGTTTTCAGACTTCGAACTTGTAATATAGACCCGATTTGACATGCATCACAAAGACCCATTGCATGCCAGTCCTTAGTATGCTAATGAGCATGTGTGGGGAGTCAGGCCTGCAAAGAAAATCCCCAAAACTCCTCAGAATGATGGCACCCCTTACAGGAGCACTCACCAATGGATCATAGTTTCATAGGAGTTACAAGTCAAATCTGTCTTGCTGGTACCCACCCTTAGGTCTTGCCTCACATTTCAAAGAGGGTCAGACCAGTCATACCAGGGGTGAATGTATGAACACCTTTCCAGTCCATCAGCTTAACTTGAAGAGGGGGTTTATACCTGAGAAGGGGTAGGAGCTGTCCTGCTGTTAGCTGGACTGCGATTTATTGAGGTAGAAGAATCCCTTATAGTAAGACACAGGTCTCTCCTAAGCAGTCTACATGAAACTGAGTATAGGGATGAAGCCTCCAGTCTTTCTAGATATTTCAGATCTTTTAGGCCTTTGATTTTTTAGTTACAAACCTTTGGGGTCTTTCAAATTGCTTGATATGCTTCTTAGTAAGTACATCGCAAAGGGAGCAATGTACTCAGTGATGGGCCAAATCAATATGTAGTACAAGAAGGACTATGAGATGTGCAAGATAAAAGGATTTCCTAACTGCTAATACAACATGAGGCTAAATGTAAGGGATCTGTCCACCCATGTGCCAGGACCCTTACAACTTTTTCATTTTGAAGTAGTGTATGATCTGTATTACAAGGTGGAGCTAGGGTGTGCTTACTAAATGCAAAATTGTTACACTTTTTGGCATTGAACTTGAGCCCATTTTTATTATGTCAGCTATTAACATGTGTAAGCTCATGCTGGAGTGCATGTATGCTAGAGGGGGACTAACGATGACCCTCACCTCACACTCATCCACAGACTTTGTTAACCAAAGATTCTTATTTGCTATGTGGAGATTGAGAAATAAATACTGGACAGCAGAGGTCCCAGCAAAGTGCTAGGGGAATGACACTGGTCAGCTTCATGCTCTCATAGGATGCACTCCCAGGAAAGTGATGGGTTATAGGGATCTCGCACAGGGGAAGACAATGAGTGAGCACTGTGGCTGGGAGGCGATCTTAATGTTAGAGGAGTCTCAGGCAAAAATAAACATCTTCAAGATTCTCTATCCAGGTGGGCTAAATATTTAATTAGGGAACCAGTATTCAATCTGACAGGTGAATTTGAGCACTCATCATCAAGAATTCAACCACCATTTGGGTCAACTATTGACAAGAAGACCATTTGCAAAGCAATGCCAATATGCAAATACGAACTTCCTTGACATATCAGATACCAGAAATCCATCCTGGCATTCCAAAGTAAACTACATGGCTATGGATAAATCCTAATAAGATATTTATATATCTAGCAATATCTATCTATCTATCTATCTATCTATCTATCTATCTATCTATCTATCTATCTATCTATCTATCTATATTCCAAAGTCTCTTATTCAAGGATCAAAGCCTATAACTTTCACACTGTAAATATGTGCATTCCCTGACATGTTGTATTTTAATATATGCATTCCCTGAAATATTGTATTTTACTTCTCGCTTACACATTTTACATAATTTATGTATATGCTGGCAGTCATCCTCAGAGGGAGGTTGAGAAGTCATATTTCTGTTCATAAAACTCTCTCTTCCTTACTACAAGCAGTAGTATATAGCCTACACTATCTACTGTTATCTAAATAGCATGCAAACAGGGCCAGTGCTAGCATTTTGGGGGCCCCCAGCAAGGTTCAAGTTGGGGGGTCCTACTCAGGAGAATATCAAGTGTGACCACATTGCCATCACACTCCCTTTCCTGTCAAGCTCATCCAACACCATTTAACCACTATAGTGTCACTACATTCAGATCATTAAGAATTGATGTGCCAAGATACATACTGGCATTTAGTACCAGTGTTACATTACAATAAACCCCTGTACCACAGCAAGGTATCTACTCACAGATACACACATTGACTGGCATTTAGTACCAATATTACATTATGACAAACCCCTGTACCACAGCAGGGTAGCAACTCACAGGTGCATATACACACTGTCATTTAGTACCAGTGTTACATTATGACAAACCCCTGTACCACAGCATGGTAGCGACTCACAGGTGCACACACTGACTGGCATTTAGTACCAATGTTACGTTATGACAAACTCCTGTACCACAGCAAGGTAGCGACTCACAGGTGCACACACTGACTGGCATTTAGTACCAGTGTTACATTATGAGAAACCCCTGTACCACAGCAAGGTAGCGACTCACAGGTGCACACACTGACTGGCATTTAGTACCAATGTTACATTATGACAAACCCCTGTACCGCAGCAAAGTAGAGACTCACAGGTGCACACACTGACTGGCATTTAGCACCAGTGTTACATTATGAAACCCCTGTAACACAGCAAGGTTGCAACTCAGCTGCACACACACCAAATGGCATTTAGTATCAATGTTACATTATGGACAAACCCCTGTACCACAGCAAGGTAGCTAGCCTCTCACAGGTGCAGACACTGACTGCATACTCAACTGCCCAGATTTTCACAGAATGTTCAAATGTGACTCATGTTTGGTCTGTTCCTCACAATTTGTAGTTTTCCGGATTTTTTTATGGCAAATCATTGATGACTGAAGTCATTAAATGACAGGTATTTCAGCTTAACTTCATATCCTTCAGAGCGTACATGGTAACACCTTTTATTCTAGCAACTTTTTCAGTTTATAAGAGTAATGTTTAAAATTTGCCCCATTATCTGTGACTTTGTCCAGATTTTGTGCCATGAGGTTGAGAGCTACGACTGGCATTTAGTAGCAATGTTGTTACATTATGACAAGACTCTGTACCGCATCAAGGTAGCCAGTCCCGCAGAGGTACACAAAGACACCCACACTGACTCCCACACAAAGACACCCACACTGACTGGCATTTAGTAGTAATGTTGTTACATTATGACAAGCCTCTGTACCGCATCAAGGTAGCCAGTCTCACAGAGGTATACAAAAACACCCACACTGACTCCCACACAAAGACACCCACACTGACTCTCACACAAGGACACGAACACTGACTCCCACAAAAAGACACAAAGACACAAAGACTCCCACAGAAAGACACAAAGAGACAAAGACTCCCACACAAAGACCCAAAGAGACAAAGACACAAAGACTCCCACACAAAGAGACAAAGATACAAAGACTCCCACACAAAGACAAAGAAACAAAGACACCCACACAGACTCCCTCACATAGGACAGAAGCACAGTAAAACAGAGACTCTTGCACACAGGACAGACACCCACACATGATAACGACTGCACTACAGCAAGACTGAACATTAACACCCACACAGACACAGGACAGAGGCACCCACCCTCACAGTACAGAGACAAGACCAGGACAAATCTACTGCAAGACTGAACATAAACCCACACAAGACTAAGTTAGCACTACCACAAAACAGAACTGAGACACCACTCCCAAACACAAGACAATGACAGGAATACAGCAAGACTGAAACAAGCAGCATTAAATAAACTGACATCACTCAATGCCATTACTGACATGCAGAACAGTTACATTGCAGATGTAGATGACACAGTTATGGGACACAGAAAAGAATATAGACACAACATACAAGGGAAAGCCATGGGGATTACAGAGTCTGAGGCAGACTCAAACCCAAATAAATCCAAGAGAAAGCCATGATGATTACTGAGACAGTGGCAGATGACTCAAACCCAAACACAGGGCATGATGGAGATTACTGAGCCTGAGGCAGACAGACTCAAACCCAAAGAAACACACGAGAGCCATGGGAATTACTGAGCCTGAGGCAGACAGACTCAAACCCAAAGAAACACACAAGAGGGCCATGGGGATTACTGAGCCTGAGACAGATTCAATCCCAGGCACATGAGAGTAAAGGGGATTACTGAGTCTGACACAGGCAGACTCAAACCCAGAGAGAAAAAGTTGAAGACCAGAGTGTCATTCATTTTCCATGTGCATTTACCTCTTCAGCTTCTGACTGCTGCCACTTGTCTATTCTTCCTGCGCTTCTGTCCAAGCCCCCCAATGAGTCCTGTGGCTCACAACTGTCCTACCTTCCCAATGAGTCCTGCCACTCCTGCTACTCCCCTGCTGCTCCTGAAGAGTCCTGCCACTCCTGACAAGTCCTGCCACTCCTAGCTGCCTTTACCTAACATCCTGCTAGTTCCATCCTCATGGTCCTACTTGTTGGAGTAAGCAAAAAAGTGAATACACAGCATACAAGCCCACACTAAGGTGCTACCTGAAGTTTACTGCCTGACAGCATTATAAAAGATTATTGAAAAAGAAATATGAGCACATACCTAGAGTTTTATTGGGATCTTATGAATTTTCTTCCGGACAAAGTCTTCAATGAGGCTGCCATGTGATACACTTGGTCCAACTTCATGCTCAACTGAGAGCACAGCTAAGCCTGAAAGTGTCTCCTGACTCATTGACGTAAGCAGGTATGTCTTTATGAGTTTCAGCTTAGAAAAACTGTGTTATGCAGTAGCCACTGTAATGGGTACAGTCAAATAAATGCACAGTGCAGTGAAACATAAGTATTTATATATATGTCTTGCAAGTGGTTGTGAATGAGGAAATTTAATACAGTCAGTGGTGATGATTCATTATTGATCATTCGAGAAAGGCTTTTCAGTTCATGTCCAAGGTCAGTCATCAATGTCACAGTGGCCACTTATCCTGTCAGTTGTTCTTTCAGAGCCTTGCAGTGTTGCAGCAATGTGTCTTCTGCAACATCACTCAAGGCTTTTATATTTGATAAAAATTCAAAGGTCTTATCAAACTCTGAAAGCTGCTCATACCAGTCAGTAAATGATTGGACTGTTGTGTCCAGCAGCACACTGAAGAACTCTACCCATAGTTTTACCACTGGATCCTGTAGTCTCATCTTCTCCTTCATAGTCAAAGAACCGCTTTACTTTCCTTTCCCTCTTTTCTTGAAATGTGCCGACATCCAGTTCTTTCACTGTTATGGAGGCTTCACCCATGGCATGTTGAAATCCTGTCTCTCTGTAATTCTTCAGCAGATCCATAGTTTATGCCAGCACTTTGACACATGTTGAAATATCAACAGATGGACTCTGCAGAACTTTGCTTGTATGATTTACCTCTGTCAGCACATCATACCAAACCACTAAACATACAATGAACTGGTATGGCATAAGTTCTGAGCAGAGTCCCCTTACTTGTTGATATGTTGCAGCATCATTTGTATGTACTGCTTGACTTATCTCCTGTAATGCTTCAATGACTCCCTTCAACTGAAATCTTACTGCCATGACAGAGTCTATCCTGCATTCCCAGTGAGTCTCAGACAGTGGCTTCACAGTGACATTTATGTGCCATTTCAAGATCTGCCACCAGTTTGTTGATGCAGAACAGAGCACATAAATGTTCTGCAGACATCCAAAGAATGACACTGCATGTAGTGATGAATGTGCTGCATCACAAACTATAAGATTTAAATTATGGCAGGCACATGGCACATAAAAAGCCCTTGAATTCATTTGTTTTAGCCGGGCTTGCACTGAAGCTCGTTTCATAGGTTCATACTAAGCTAACTGCCCTTGCGAGCCATTTTAAGCCTAGCCAATTATCCCTTGTGAGACTCAAACCCTGCACCTTGTGTTTGTAAGGCAAACACCTTAACCATTAGGCCACCCTCTCAACCACTTCCCCTTTGTGTTGCTGCCATTGTTGTATCCTTGTCCTTGACAGTCGTTAATGTCCAGTTGATGATTTTGAAGAGTCTGAAGAAGAGCTTCTGTAAGTCTTGCCCCAGTTGTATCATTCACAGGCACAAATCCCAGAAAATGTTCCTCAACTGTGGCTGCAGTCCTTAAAATATCCATATACCTAACTACTACAGCCATTTGCTCTTGATTGCTGATGTCTGGCATGCAATCAAGAATCACAGAAAAGTACCTAGCATCCTACATTTTCCCTACAATGGTCCTTAAAATAGTATTTGTAATCAGCTGGATAACTTCATTCTGTATGTCCTTCCCAAGATAGTGATCCATTACCTTTTTATTCCGAATACGACGCAAATGTTCAGCCATGACAGAATCAAACTGTGACAAAAGTTGCACTTAGCCTAAGAAATTGCCATTGCCATAAGTGTCCAGGGCATCACTTGTACCACAGAATGCCATGTTCCATTCTGCCAAGTATTGGACAACAACAATAATGTGTTCTAACACACCATGCCAGTGAGTTATCTCCTTTTCCACCACTACTTGTCACTTATTGTCCATAGTCTGCCTACTCTTTTTTCTATTGTCCAGTTCCTTCCACATCAGTGTGGATGTCGTACGCTCCGGTGCTTGGTCATGGCTATGTAAAGCTTTGGACATCTCTCTTCATGCTCTGTAACCACCTGACCTGAGAAGATGGTTAGAATGTCCAAACAATTTGCATGGAAAGCAAAACAGTGCATCCTTTTAGACCAAATATGTCAGCCAAGTGCGTTTTGCTTTCTCTCCATTAGGCAGCACATGGAAATAGTTCTCTGATGTAAATCTTTTTTCCTGCTTATTGACTGAGAACTGTGGCAACACCACTTGCACAGGTCCATGCTGAATGGCAGCTACCCTAAACTCATCCCTTATCAAGTCTGGTCAAGTTCCTAGATCCTCAAAAGATATACCTGACACTCCCTGCAAGTCATAGGCCACATCTGTCACTACAGAAGTATGGGCTCCTTCTGTATCAAAGTCTGGTGATCCAGACAACACCTCTACAATTGAATCTGCATTTGCTGACATGCTTTCATCCATGGTAATGGCTGTAGGTCCACAGGAGGTAGCTTGTGGTGTAGGCACAAGAGAGTGGTTACTTTCTATCAGAAGGATGCTGGCCTCACAGTGGTCAGACTGTAATGCAGAATCATTGTGTTGTCCTGAAGGCAGACTTTTTCCTGAATCTCCCCTCTCCGATGACCCACAGAAAATTTCATAATAGAACCCTGTCTCATTGCATCCTCATTCCTCTGCTGCTGAAGCTTTCTTTTTGCTGCTCCTGACAAATACGTATGCTTCAACTCTAACTGGGAATGGAAGTAAAGCAGAATTACTACACCTGCAGACATCGAGTCCTTTTGTCATACTGTTAGTAAAAAGCACTATACTTCAGGTACCTGTTATGCAACTTTCTTTGACCTACCCGGACTGCATAATGACAAACATTAGCATTCCGAACACATTCTAAAGATGGTATTACACTGTAGGCAGAACTGAAGAGAAACAAGGACCAGTAGGCCAAAAAATTGCAGTGCGGCCATATAAACCAGAAAAATGGATCAGGGTCCAAAGTCACGTTACTATGACTGCAGGCACAAAAGAATGAGCAACCTAATACTGAACGCTGTTCATAAACAAGCTGTACAGTATGCAGTATCATACCATAGGCAGAAGAACTGCTAAGTAACAGTAACCAGTGGTGAAAAACTAACATAGGCAATAGGTATAGGTACAATTGAAGTGCATTACAAAATACATATTGCATAATGACTTGCATTGACATCAGTCACTACTGCACCACAGAGAGAAAGACTGAAGAATGACTAACCAGTAGCCACAAAAAAGTAATGAGAAAGGCCCAGGTTACAGTTTTATGTTACATACCTAACACTAGAAGTGAATTTGAGCTTTTTCTACACAATTATTCCCTTTTCATCCCCCCAAACATGTGAAGAGGCCCCAAACGATGTAAAATATTGATATTACAAGCTATCTGGCACAGACTAAAGTCTGAAAGAACAAATGACTAGGAGAGGCACAAGTTTGAAGGGGAACACACCAAACTATGAGGCAAGAGAAATGTTACGGTGCAAAAAAAGACTATACCTGCCCCCTACCGCTCAATCTCTTGGCACACTTGAACAAACCAAAATCATTGGTTGAACAAAGGAGTAAGATCATGGATTTGCTAGAAAACCTCATGTGTGAGGGATGTAGAAGTGACACACACATTGGGAGACATTCCTACAACCCCCCTTAGCACAGGATCTGTGTACAAAAGCATAAAGCCAGGGAATGTACCATGCATTACGTGGAGAGTATGAAACATGAAGTCCATTTCTGCTAGTAGCCTCAGCCCTCCACCTTGTGCTATGAAATCATTTTGTGAGAGAGAACAGGTCAAAAACCAAAAACATCTGAACAAAAAACAAAAACATCTGGACATTGTGCACATTCACACAGGCCCCATTAACCTCCTAAACTGTCAACATAATTCAGACAGCCAAAAATAACTGCAGAAGAAGGCGTAACATCATGGATAGTTTAAAACATTACTATAAACTTAGATAGTAGGGCAGTATTTGCAGTAGCATGCATTAAGATATCAGTACATTCTGAGGAATTCTTATCCCCCCAACAGCCTCTGCACAATAATTCTGGAAAAAGTGAAAACCAAAAACATAGGCGAAGCATTAACAATGTGCTTATACATTATGTGGCCCCACATTAAAAAAATTACAGGCAAGTATTGAACACTGTAACGTTCTCACAGCCGCTAAGTACCATCCCAACATTAGGCATTTTGAACAATGTACAGGCTCCATCAACCCACAAATAGCATAATTCAAACAGCCAAAAATAACTGCAGAACAAGCTGTAACATCAGGGATAGTCAAACAGTACTATAAACCTAGACAGCAGAACAGTGTTTGCATTAGCATACATTAAGATGTCAGGCCCCATCAACCTCCAAATAGCATAATTCAAATAGCCAAAAATAACTGCAGAACAAGCTGTAACATCAGGGATGGTTAAACAGTACTATAAACCTAGACTGAACAGTGTTTGCATTAGCATGCATTAAGATATCAGTACATTCTGCGGAATTCTCCCCACAAAGTCTCGGCACAATAGTTGTGGATGAAGTGAAAAAAAAACAAAGGCATAGCATTAACAATGTGCTTATACAGTACGTGAACCTCTATTAAAAAAAACTATAAGCAAACATTAACACTGCAACATTCTCACAGGCCCTAACCACACTCCCAAACTTTCAACACATTAACTACAGACAACGAAAAAATTGCAGTCATTGCATCAGTGAGTTGAACATTGCAGTTATACATAATAGTAGTGTAACAGGGTTTGCATTAGTATACATTCAAAACATCTATGCATTCAGCAACAATCTCACAGCTGCTAACTACCCTCCCAACATTAGGCATTTTAAATAACATACAGGCCCCTCCTAACCTCTCAGCCTAATTCAAACAGCCAAAAAACTGCAGAATAAGGTGTAACATCCAGGATAATTTAAAACAGTACTATAAACCTAGATAGCAGAACAGTGCTTGAAAAACTTGTAAAAAACTCAAAACCTACTGCGAATTCAGCTGACAATCTACCAAGTAGAATTTCAAAAAATAGCAGCTGAAGCCAGTTCTTATCCTGAATAATTAAAAGATCCATTACTGAGCAATACGTCCCAATCATCTGAAAAATATCATACATTATACCCTTACACAAAGATGGCAACTTGACAGAACTTACAAATTATAGGCCCAGAGCAATTCTTTCGCCACTAGTTGAACTCCTAGAGGAATGCATTCATTCTCAACCAATAATTTACTTGCCAAATCCCAATACGGTTTCAGGCCTCATGCTGCAACTGCCCTTCTCAGTTATACCAACGCCATCAATTTAGAAATGAAGGTAAAATAGGATCATCTGTCTTTCCCGATTTGTTAAAGGCCTTTGACACAGTCTCAACAAACTACTAACTACTCTTGCCAACCTTAATCGCATTACCCTAGCCCTCCACTGGCTCCAAAGCTACCCAACAGGTCATAAACAGCCATAAAATGTCTCCAGGATCTACCCCCCCCCCCTACTCCCAGTCACATTAGGAGTCACACAAGGCTCCATCCTTGGTCCACTTCAGTTTAGTGGATTTATTATCAACCTCAGTATCGCCACATCCCTAGCACCCACAATCCAATATGCTGACGCTGATACACTTGTGTCACATCTACCATGGAACAGGTCATGTCCCAACCCTGGCTGAAGTAAGCTAATCTTCACCACTTACCCCATACGCCTAAGACTGTTCACTTAGAAAGCACCTCACAAGATTGCCCACCTATCCCTGCTCTAACCAACTACAATATCCTTCTCTGCCCCATTATTTATCTCCCCACCTTTTCGTCACCCCTATCCCATTCTCTTTACCTTTTACATATACAGTAGAGATACTACCAAAAAATAAATAAATATCCAGCCAACTCTACCTCTTGCCCCCAGTAGCTAACTCACACACTCTCCTAACCAACTGGCAATCAAAACTGAATGTATATTACAGCTCACATTCCCTTATATTGTCTCTCGTACAAACTGATAAACTGAACTTATTTTACATATTTCTAGCACTTGTGTACTAAGATAAGCTTTTCTCCCTGGGCCTCCACTGAAAATGGGTTCTATCCCAGTCAGACTATCCAGTAAACAAACATAAAATAAGTAAAGTAAAACTGGTACAACCACATCCCTCACTTACAAATCCTCTTAGCACAACACGCCTCTACACAAAAGTAAAATAAAACTGGTACAACCACAGCCCCTCACCCCTCATCCTCTTAGCACAAGAACTCTACACAAAACCAAATTAAAACTGATAAAACCAGTCGTGATCTCCCCAGTCCTCATAGCACAAGAACACCACACAAGTGAAATAAAACTAGTAAAACCACAGCCCCTCACCTCCCCATCTTTTTACCACCAGAGTACTACACAAACATAAAATAAAACTGGTACAACCACAACTCTCCCTCCCATCCTCTTAGCACAAAAACTCTACACAAAACCAAAATAAAACTGGTACAACCACAGCCCCAAAATAAAACTGGCACAACCACAGCCCCAAAATAAAACTGGTACAACCAAAGCCCTCACCCACCCCCAAGCCTCTTAGCACAAGAAATATGCACAAAATAAAATACAATCACTCCCCCCACAAAAAATAAAGTTTAAACTAACCCCCGAAACGTACCTTTTATGCTTTCTACAGAAGGCTGCTTCCAATACTCTGCTCCCTGTTCACAACTGAAGGCTCACCTGCTCTGCTTGCTTTCCTCAGGTCACTGCAGTTCTTTTGAAATTGCCCTTAAAAGGACAGTTTTTCATACCTTTTGAGAAATTGCCTTTAGAAGGACAGTTGAAAGAGGTATTCTCCAATGACCATGACTGCTCAAAAGGCTTGAATCCACCACTGATCTGTTCTCCAATGTAGTCCATCCTCACTCTGGTCCAAACCTGGCTTGATCTCCACACTCTGCTGCTAAGGAACACTTCTCTGTTTAAAAACAAGAGAAGTGATCCTTTGTACAGGAAGTGCTTTGCAAGGAACAATCAGGTCCTTGCTTCATCAAATTCTACATTAAAAAAAAAAAAAAAAAAAAATCAAGAACTTAGTTCCCAGGCTGCTGCAGCCAATCAGATCCCTTGTTTCACTGAGTGGACCTGATTGAGTGCAGCTTGCCAGCGAATAAAAAAAAAAAAAATGGAAACACAGTTCCGATTTTCACGGTGATGTCAGGGAACTATGCGGACATCCACGAGGAGCCAAGCTGAGGAACAGTAAAGGTTGGAGCAATCCACAGCTGCTGGATGGGGGCCCTCATTCGCAGGGAGGTAATTAGGGGTTCCTCGCGGCCATGGATTTTGCGGGTGCCTAATACTGGCTATGCAACAGTCTTTTAAGAAAGCTACTGATCTGTTGCATTACTGCATTTCTAGGTCGCACAGAAAGTCATAGTGTTGCAGTACTTCAAAACTCTTTGCTTAATTGCAGTTATCCTTCTACATATTCAACTGTATTTTCTTTTGGAATTATGCTTCATAACTACTGTACTACTGCAAACTTATCACTTTGAAATATTTTAAAAATCCAGTGCTTTGCAATTAACTGTAATATTACCTGCTATATTTTGGTCATATTATTTTGGTCATGGTTGAAAAATGTGTTGGGATCCACCTATTTACTCAGAAAACAAATGCAAATAAATGCAAAAATAAACATTTTCTTTACCTGTGCATAGAGATACTTATGTGAAATGCAAGTATACTGTATGCACTCTACACTAAGTATTAGCTGATAGGGGTATTTGCTGGCTATGTCTGAGCTGTATTTTTAAGGTTACTTCACCATTATTCCATTGGTACACTTCATCATTTTATCATGGAGTGTGTCCATTTTTCTAGTTCCATGATTGTTTCCGGAACATGCATGTGTTGAGTACACCATGCATTTATCTACCTGATGCTTTGCATTACTATCCTTGCTATATCTGTGTGTTGGGGATGCTCTTAATTTTGTATGTAGTTGTATTGTGGCCTAGTTGTTGCATTACTGCATTCATCTGTGTTATCTTGGGATTATGAAAATCGAACTAAAGGGAGTAAAGCTCATTTCAGGTAATAGTTTGTACTTCACTTACTTTGTTCTGTGCAGCTGACAGTGCTTTTCCCATACAGTGTGACAGAAATAACTATACCTGGTTTAGTTCTACCTGGTAGCTGTTTGTTATCTTCTAAAAGGTTGTTGCACTGTTTAACTGGAACAGAGATTTGCAAGGTACTGTGTCCACATTTCTATTACTGCACATTATACAGCTTTGCCTCCTTTTATATATAATGAGCATTGCCTTTAATGAACACATTGCAGGTGAATCTGGTATTTCTATATATGTATATTAGTATATTTGTACTGGCATAACACTGTTGATCTCTACATAGAGGTTGGCAGCATACAAATATTGTGGAGGGTTAAGTTAGGAGGTACATTGCTTGACCAAATCAGGAATGGCCACATAACTCAGTTACATCAGCATATTTATCTGCCCACATACAGTCCACCATTATGTTTACTTCTCTGTATCTATCTATATCTACATAGATATAGGTATATCAATATATGCTCACAGATGGTGTGTATGAAGGTTATATCACTTAGAGTAAATACATATACATTGGAGGGCTGACAGGGCAGTGGATGCATATGGAATCAGTTCTGGAAATATAAGATACTGAATTAGTACAACAATGATATGGTAGGTGGTAGTTTTTTATTAGCTGTCCGCATACCTGTCATGTGGATGTGTCCACCACGGAAAGGCACCTGCATTGACTCATCAGGATTTTCTGGAATGTAGCATTCATTTTTACTTGTTTTATTAGAAGAATCACTTCTGTAAAGAGATAACTCAGAGTCTGTAGTACATCAGGAAGGTAGCATTTTTATTTGTGTATAATACATGCATACTTTCTTTGTACTTTGTGACACAGTTCACAGGATTTGGACAGTGTCTTGCTCTAACCTGAAAGCAATATTTTCTGAAATAACAGAATCATTTTTTTTATATATTTTTAACATGTATTAAAAATCTCTCATTAACAATCTTGCTTTGTGTCAGAACTGAGAAATATGGCCACAAAATAAAGTTAACAATTGTTTACAGTTAGTTCTTTTGAATTCTTAACTGATGGGCATCTTTAATAAAGCACATATTTGAATAATCTTGTTATGGGTATATATATTAGTCCTTCTATGCAGTTAGGACATAAACGGCTCAAAAAGAGTATACAAAACCTGAGGGCCACAACAAACTGATATTTATTCTCAAAGAAGTAGATACTGATCAATGTGTGAGTGTCCTTCATTTCAGATTTTGAGAATTTTCCCTTAACTAAAAATTCCTGGACTGTTTACTTCAGGGATTAGTATCACCGGATCCTTGCTTTTCCAAGGCTGTTGAATCAACCTTTCCTGGTTTAGCAAGATTCAACACCATTCATGGTACTGTAATATTGAAACAAAAAGGCAATAAAGACACGACTCCTGTTATTGTTTATGGTTACACAAATATTTCAAGTCAGTTCTCTGACTCATTCAATTTTTTCAAGCAATCACAATACAGAAGCATGCAGACAAACATGAATATATGCATGTCTGTAATGTACCCTATCATCTAGCTTGTTCTACTTAGTTACAGACAACAGAATTAATCTGTATGTGATCCATGATGCGCTACCTGTTATCACAGGAGAACTAAAACATTATATTCTTACAAGCATTCATCTGCTGCTGATCTCATCACTTGTCACTGGTCTGTTCTATTTATTATTGACATGTACAAGCACACACACACACACACACACACACACACACACACACACACACACACACACACACACACACACACACACACACACTTTTCCATTATTTTCCATGTCTATTGTTTATAGATAACTTAATTATGGTCTATAAAGATTCACAGGAGGCTTTCATCCTTAAGCCACATTTCTGTAATCTGAGTTCACCTGGGTTTTGCATTAGGTTATTTGAATTTGTATGCCCCATGAGGGTGTAGTTATTCATTCCAAGGGCTAATGAATAAAAGGAGATGGCATGATATATATTGCAGGTGTTATCTATAATGGGGCAGTTCGAAATTTGGTTTTAATGTCCCATTGTTTAATACAGCTTAGGATAATAAAGTACCAGATCATTAGTAAGATTATAAATGATTTTAATGCAGGAACATCATTGTAAAGCAGAGTAATATGGCACCCTTAATACCATGATATTTATTTTATCAAAGATATATACCATACTTCCAGTTAAATGTGAAAAAAGATAACTGATCCTTGCAAGATGGAAATTGCTTAACAAAGATTTTTTCTCTTAATAACAGAAGGCATACAGGAATAAAAATATAAATAGAAAAAACACAGAAGTAACTTATGGCTGGTTAAACTCATATCTGAACAAATGTCAGATTTAGAATTTAGAATTTATATATGCAGCTCTAGTGTATAATCCTTGGTAATTAAGCTGAGCATTTAATATTGGCCATGATATTAATTACTGCAGAGTAAGTGAAAAAAAAAACTGATAAAAAAACTATACTATAATGATAACTTTCAGAAAATTCCAAAAATTCTGGATATATATTAAAGAAATTTTGCATTTGCATTCATAGATAGTATAGCACCTCTAACCAAGGACTCCCTGACATCTATTCCTAACCCTAGCAGCTCAGAGTACTCCACTTTAGTGTCACGACACAGAATGATGTACAGATAATCCCACACACTTAGCGCTTTCACCAAAAAAAAAAAACAATGGCTTCTTCAGGGTCTTTTCTTTTTTTGCTTGTTCTTGGTCTTTTTCCCTTTAGGGAAATTTTATTTTGTTCCTGTTTCTAACCCTGCCCAGCAGACACATATCATCACATCCACTTTAACCTTAAAAGTGTGCCCACATCATATACAAAACTACTCCTAAACAAACTCAAACCAAGCTCTACTTCAGCTGATGATCTTCTAAGCAAACACCGTAAAATAGCAGCAGAAAGCATTGCCTACTCTGTCTCAATCCTTATACATAAGTCAATCAAGGAATCTCACATTTTATCTCTCTGGAAAAGTCATGCATTATCCCTCGGCACTAAGAAGGAAATTCATCAGATTTTACTAACTTTAGACCTATAGCAAAGACCTATAGCAATCTTTCCTCCCTTTAAAATACTTGAAAATGTATTAAAAAACAATTGCTAAACTATCTCCTGCAAGAAGAACTCCTATCTCCCAGACAGCATGGTTTCTGTCCTTCCCATAGTACTAGCACTGTACTTCTAACCTATATACATACTTTCAATAAGGCTAGAGATAACAGCAAACTAGTCTCCTCCATATTTCTTCAAAACAAATCTGAAAGAATTCCTAACCAAAAGCTGTCTCTGTTCTTGCTCATCACCAGGATAAACTATATCCCTAAATGTGAGCAAATAGTTATTCACTCCTTATATCTCCTTACTCTCCATTTTTCACTCACTTCCTTACTTCTACCGATTTCTCTCCCCTGGCTTTCTGTCTAAATATACCATAAGCCTACTTTGTTCTCACTTCATACTGCAGTTCCTGTTTACATTATACTAACTTATCTTTCATTTCTCTATAAACTGGCTACACTTTAATAAATCATTGTCTTATAACGTGTATCTATTCTTAAACAATGTTTTCATAGTATGTGTAATTTGGTATAATTATTTAAAGTATATTTTTGTATTATTTTTAAAGACCATAAAATTATTGTTCTTAAAATGTTCTGTAATACTTTGAAGCTTTTCTCTCCATGCTGAAAAAAGTGCTTGTACCCAGTCAGACTTTCTGGTAATCAGATGTCAGTAAATAAAAAAAATGAATAAATAAGATAAATAAGTGAACAAATCCAATAACTCAATAACAAAGCAAAACCAGGAAAGAAATAGTGGGTGGAAGAAAAACTGATATGGGTTCAGGAGAAGTCCAAAACTACTGTTATGGTTAAAAATAATGTCAAGCAACACAGTTCAGCAGAGTAGAATAATCTCCCTTATTGCAAAGAGCACATGTAAGTGGTAGACTACACAATCAAGGTCTTGTCTCCTCAAACACAAGAAACTTCATTCTTTTATATTGTAAGTGCTTCTAGGCAAAATATTTTGTATCTATGAAACAATAGCCACTGATTAATTAAAACTTAACACCTTTTTATTATCTTGCTTACTAAGAATTTTCAAACCCCTTATTTCTGCCTTTCCTTATTAAGCAGAAGTTCTGATCTCCCACATTGGAACTTTCTGTGCTGGCGGTACTCACATTGACAGTAATAGAAAACTAAAGACAGACCCAAGCTGTTAGGCTCCATCTTGAAACAACAATGCACTAAACATTTTCCCCATCTTTCCATTTTTCCTTTCACAATTCCACATTTGATGCTGTGAAGCATCACTCAAGTCATTTATTTTCTAATAAGCAGACAATGGCAGCAGGTTTCAAATGGGTTGGCACTTTTCACATGCAGTCAGACATTCATCACATCATCTTTCTTTCTGTCCTTGACATTTAATAAACACATGGCTGTGCTTAGATG
The DNA here is from genome assembly GCF_019279795.1 of Protopterus annectens. Lineage (NCBI taxonomy): Eukaryota > Metazoa > Chordata > Ceratodontiformes > Protopteridae > Protopterus > Protopterus annectens. Next base: position 84,871,897 of record NC_056732.1, on the reverse strand, counting down.
GAATAAAAAGACTTTTTGAACAATTTTCAGTTTCAGCCCTTGTATTAAGCAAGTTATCTCTCCAAAATGTCTTAACGCACTTATCCTCTTCTTCATTAGGATTTTCTTCAATTGTGGTCAGTGTCAATGTTTCTGCTTTATTTTTAGTGTCTACAATTTGTAATGTGATACTTTTTCTGTATTCAAGAAGGTTTATAATTTAACATTTTGTACATCAAGAAAATTATGCCTAAAAGAATAAGGATTGTTGTAACCAACATAAACAGTTCCAAAGTTCTTCCTCCCCACCCAGAAAGCAAATTAACCATGCTCATTGAGAGCTGTCAGCCTCTTTTGCATGTGCAACCTTCTTTATAATTTCTATGTGACACTGAATGGCATTTTTGTTATCAGGAAGTGAACAACCCTCTGTTGTGATGACTGTTCACATGCCACCGTTAGAAGCAAGGTTATAATCAAGTATCATTCTGTTCTGCACACCACACTGCTCACGGTAGTCATTTTAATTGTAATCCGATTTATTAGTTCAAAAGCAGCATTGCTGAATATGTCTAATCACTTTTATCAACTCCAAAATTGACATTACTGTGCCATAAGCAGCCAGGATCCCACTCTTAAAATAACATCTTCACCTATATTCATGTGTGACAACCCTTTAAATGCAGTCTTTTATATGGTGTGATGGTATACCCAATAAATGCTTATTTTCCCAACTAGATTTTTAATGTCCTTTGCCTACCTGCTTTGGTGAGCTTTGCAAATTTCCCCACTAGGTAAAGTTACTCATGTAATGCTGCCATATCCAACCCCCCCAGCCCAATCATTTATTTTTCGAGTAAAACTATAGTTACTACATGCAACATAAAGTGTCCCATTCTTAATGTAGCAGGTATGTCCCTTCACAGATGCTGACAATTCAGTGGAAGCAGTCTAAAGGAGGTTGTGTTATGCAAACAATTATGTTTACCTTTCTGATTTCTGACTAGAAAGGTTGTACAGAATACTGCTCCATTTTCTGCATGTGTTACTGGTAATGGAAACAAGGGAATATCCCCATTGTGTGAAGCCGGTACTGGTGTACACGCCCAACAATTACTGACATTCATTGTCTTTGCATATGTATACAATGCAGCAGAGAAAGTATTAAACTTATGATGCCAGTCTGGTGTTTGTTGCTCAGTTGTAATCAAATGCCTATCTCTGACTTTAGTTAAATGCTTATTTCTGATAAATACTGTGATGGCTCCTGGTGAAATAAGAAAATGCAATAAAATGATGACAAACACCAAATTAACAGTCCCAATAATATGCCCATAGGAATACCAAGCAGACTAGGTCTGGAGAGGGTTCTCAAAGATTTGCATACACACATGATTGTAGTTCAAATAGCATCAATTCCCAAACAGACTCCATCCTGAATTCTGAACTGGTTGCAGTTTTGCAGATGGCACTTGGTCACATGAATCACTGCCTATTCCTGGGGATGATTTCCACTCATTTTCCATTGTCGATGGCATTGTTGATTATGAATCCTCACCTCCAATAATTTTGTTGACATTGTTAAACAATCACTAAGCCTTATTTCCAACCAAGATGACATTGCTGAATCACTAGATTTCATTTCCAAATACACTGGAAGTCTTGTCTTTTCTTCTGCTATGAGATGCAATAGTCTTATTATCAATAAATGGAATGCTGTAACTGGCACCTCATCAATACCTTTTATGAGGGATGGCTTTCCTGGGAGGTCCTTCACAACAGATGTTTGCAGCATTCCAAGCAAAACCAGGAAAGGTCCTTTCCATCTTGATGGAAAGGAGTGCTTTTTGAAAATATTCTGATGAATACCAGGTTCCATGGTGAAACATCATGATAGGAGGTTGAACTGGGCTGCTGTTGGACTTCTATAACACTGGGGTTTAATGTGCTGCAGAACAGAGAAAATGCACTTGCAATAAAGAAAAACAGATTCATCAACATTCTGCACTTCACATTTTTCAAATACTGTTGGGACAGATACACTTTTTGGCATGCTGTACTCTAAACATGTAATATAGTTATTTACAAAGTGTTGAATGACTTTGTAAATTTAAGGGGCATAACAATCTTAATTTGTCTTATCAATGCGTTTTCCCTAAATGGGAGGGCAGATGATAAGCCAAAACCAATTGCGTTAGAAAGGAGCATAGGGCTACTAGCATCCCACCTGGTTAGGCTATAGAATGGCTATAGCCATCACGGATCCAACTTACCTTTTCAGAGTTATCAGGTTGATTTTAAAAAGAGAACAATTGCTGTAAAAAATAGGTACATTAGTTTCCTGCAATTGCTGCAAAAATGAAGCCCGAACAGGTTGTCTTTTGAAATATAAGAATCATTAGTCTTCTCTAAGGCACACTTCACCATGGCCATTTGCATGGGTAATAAAAGTACATTCCACAGCTGCTGAAAAAAAAAGTTTTAAATAATTGCTCCTGCTGATGTCAGGTACCCTCTTTCTCTCCAAATTGTTCCAAAATCATTAACCACTGCATAAGCATGACATCTGTGAAAATTGTTACTTTGTCCTTTGCTAATTTACATTCTTCAGTAATGGCTACAAGTTCAGTTACTTGAGCAGGCACATTTCCATTCAACTTTCCTGTTAACAGAATTTATTCTCTGCACAAGTGGAAATGTTGCTATTCAAGTGCAGTCTTCCCTTCAAATACAGGATCCATTAACAAAAGAAGTAACTCAGAATTTTAGAACAGGGCATCACATTTAAACCTGATTTATGAGGAAGCACAGGGTTAAATATAAAAACACAATTATGTGGTCTCTCATCTGTTGTAGGAATTAAAGAATCATGGTTAAGAGGTGGATATCTGATGACATGTAAAGAAGGATTTTTAAGCAAAGATAATTTGCATTTAGACAAATATAGCAGATAAATATTGTGTTTTGGTTCTTAGTTGCAATGCTTGTACAAAATGCTGAACTTCCAAAAAAGTCTCTTGCCTATTACAGTAGCCACCATTTCTACTATGCATACTTTTGCAGCCACCACCCCTAGGTCAGTGGGAAAGGACTGTTGCTAAAGGATCAAGATTTGTAATGAAATAAGCAACTGGCCTAAAACTATAATTTCTACACTGTGTTAATAGTCCTAATGTTACTTTATTCATTTCATAACAGAATAGAAAATGGTTAGTAAGTAAAGTTTTTAATTGGAAAAAAGCTTGTTCATGATGTTCCTGCAATGGCAAGGGCTCAGGAGTATCTTTCTTTAGTAATTCTAATAATGGTTGCACTACTTCTGCATAATTAGAAATCCATTGTTGGCAGCAACCTGTCAGTCCCAGAAAGGCCCACAACTGTTTTAACATTGAAGGTGGTGGTGCAGTATGAAGAGCAGTAATGTATCGAAAGTAACATTTGCTGGGACCCTTCTGAAATATGGTGTTCTATATAATTGAACTTGTGGTTTCCATAACTGCAGTTCTGATTTATTAACCTTAAATCCTAGTTCTGCTAATTTTGTTAAAAGAAAAATAATGTATTGCTATATCTAGTGTTAGAACTGGAAGCGAAAAGCAGATCATCTGCATACCATATTCAGGCAGACCCACATGGAAACTGAATTTTATCTAATTGTTTTTTGCATTTCTGTAAAGAAAAGAGCAAGTGATTCTACAGATCTTTGATGTAATCTTGTCCATGTATATTCTTCTTTGTATGTAAAAGCAAGCAAATACTAGCTCTCTGATTGAAGAGAAACAGAGGGAAAAGCAGAGAAAATGTCTTTCACTGGAAAGGTGGGATAGAACTTAATATTGTAGGTAGGTTAGACACTACAGGAAAAGTCAGCACTACTATGGCATTACCTGCACTTAAGTCGTTCAAACCTATAGGTGTTCCTTCCAGGTTTATTACCTGGCCAAATAGATGTATTACATTGGCTTCTGATCAGGACAATTATTCCTTGCTGATGCAGTGCAGAAATGACAGGTTCAATTCTTTTCTTTGCATCAGTTGATAAGGGATACTGAACTATTATTAAAATTCAAGTTTTAAAATAACTACAGCTGGTTCTGCATCTTTTACAAGTCCTATCTTATTGTCATGGGTAGCCCAGAGCTGCAAAGAAATGGTTTCAAGCCCTTCCAAATCAGTCATAGTAGAATTTGGTTCTGATCTAAGTACTGTGAAGAATGTGTCTTCGCCTGAACAGATACAGTCTCAAAGGGGAAGACTGATTCAGAATAAATAGAAAAATCTGACTGAGATACAAAATACAGTACAATTTACACAATAAATGTCTACCTAAAAACTTTAAAGGAGCAATATTTTCTATAATGAAAGCACATTGCTTTTTTAATGGACCTCTCTGAATGAGAATACATTTTGCCTCTGGGTAATCCAAAGGAACCGCAGAGACCCCCACACCCCAAACTGATTCTGTGAAGCATAAGAGGTGTTTTCCATTTGATTAGATGGTCATAAATCAAGTTGCTCCTGAGTCAACAGGTAAGTGAAGAATGGAATTGCATACTGTAATATTAACAAAGGAACCTTCTTTGTTCACAAGTACCAAAGGAAATAGCTTTGTCTCCTGTTCATGGCTATCTGGATGATCTTGCTGCCATGGTGGTGGCTGTCAAACTGTACTTCAAGTGGGAGGATGTCTTTCTGCTTGTTGTGTGGTACTTGGACATTTGGCAGAGTAATAGACTGAAAAGATGGGTCTGTTTGCTGCAGGAAAGCACACTCATTACTCTAGCTTGTACTCTGACCACAACCGAAGCATGGGCTAATACATGGCCCTTGCTGCTGGGTCTGTGGTGAAGTGGAAGGTAACATTTTGCAGGTATTATCCTGGGCCTTGCTGTGGAAACTATCTAAATCTATCTCTATCTCTGCAATTTCTCCTCTCCTGTCTCCTTTCCTATAAATCAGTGTTGAATTGATGAAGTTGAACATCTGCTAATTTCTTGTGATGTCCTGTTTTTCTCTCTAACTATACTGTCTGCAACATATTGTGCTTGATTAACAATTTCATTAATACCTAGCCTTGACCAATATAAATAAATTTTCTTACTCTGTTCTTGTATTGGTGGTGTAATAAGCCTTTTACAAATGCTGTTGACAATACACCAGCTGCTCTTCCTTCTCCTGGATCTGGATGACCTGGAAAAGCCTTGAATGCATCTATCATGTGCTGAAGGTACATATCAATAGATTCATTCTCTTTCTGTATGATTGCTTTAACTCTTGCTCAGTTAGGTTATGGAGGGTATTCTATAGTAATTGCTTTCAGTAAATTGTCTCTTGCTGTTAAGAATCTTTAATCTGTGTGTTTCAGATTTTACCCATATTTTTATAAGAATATCTGGAGGAGTAGAAGCTTTGAAAACTCCAGAAATCTATATGATTAGCACCCACATTCATTCAAGTATATTTGATTATATCCAGTCTCATAGAAAAATATATCTTTTTGTGATTAAAACCATCTTTCATACAAAATATATGCGCTGTAACTCTTTCTCCCACATTTTTAACCCAAGCTCATATAATTTAATCTGCTGTCATGTAAAATCAATAATCTATTGCAAAAATTGTGTAACAAAAATCTTACCTGTAAAGACTTCAAACTCTGCAGAAGGTGGAAAAATATAGCTGTGTGCTGGCACACCAGAAATGCACCAGTCAGAAGTCCTGCCAAGAATGGGCCAAGAAACTTAATTCTTTTATATTGTAAATGATTCTAGGCAGACTATTTTGTATCTATTCAACTACAGTCACTGACCAATGAAAATTAAACACCTTTGTATTATTTTACAGAACCCTTATCTGTGCCTTTTCCTTGTTAGGCTCAGGTTCTGATATTCCACTTTGGCACTTTCTATGCTTGCAATATTCAGTTTGCCAATATCCATGCCAGCAGTAAAAGAAAACTAAAGATAGGCCCAGGCTGTCAGGATCCATCTTGAAACAAGATGGATTCCAAAAAGAGAAAATATGTTTACACTAAATAGTTTTCCCATCTTATACGTCTTCTTCTTTTACACTATAAAACATAGCAAAGGTTTCACTGAAGCAATTAGACTCTTATTTGTTCCCTAACAGATAAAGGTATTTGTTTTTGTAGAACATTTGAGCCAGATTCACGGTACAGTTCACTTAGTCTTTAACCTTGTGAAACATTTAAAACTGAAAAAAGCATATTTCATATCTCAGGTTTTCTGCCTTTGTCTTTGTAAATGAAATAGAGCAACACTAGCGAGAACTACATTACTTTTCTCTATTCTAAACAGTAACACTAACAAATTCTATGCAGGAATAAATTCTACAATGCAAAATGTAGTTAAATTATTATATGTTCACAGGTAAATAGTAGACAATCAGTCTGCATGACATTACATCTCCAGCCAATGACCAAACCCTGACCAAAGGTGTACCTTGTGTCTGATTAAGGTGAGCATCTTAATCATTATGTCAACCCCCCCCCCAATGCTGCATGCTAACAGCAGTATGCCGTGAATTTGATGTATACATATGTCAGTTTATTCAATGAAATGCTTTAACAAAAAGGTGCTTTTAACAATTTGACAGACACTACTTGTAAACTATGTCTGCCTAGCAAGATGCATTTGATTTAGTGAAATCTGTACACTAAACAACTCCTTGGAAAGTCAATATATCTGCATATCAGTTAACTTCATAAACATGCTTTTAGTACTTCAGTAAACATTTGAAGATACTATATGATGAATTTATTTTGTATATAGAGTAGCTAACATATCTTGTCATCCAATATTGCAGTAGCAATAAGCAAGTCTGATTCATTTTGCCATGAAAAATGTAATATGTGTGCTGCTAGCTAGGAATTAATAAGCAGTGGATAATAAATTAGCTACTGCCATTTTAACATTAAATGTACAGACTTACTAATTTCTCTTATCCTTTCCTTATCTTGATCTATGTTGCTTGTCTGACACTTTTATAATCAATGAAGACTCAGCAAATGAAACCAATAGTTACCACTGAAACGTCTAATGTGGCCTTTATTTAATCTGCTGTTCCTCACAAATCACCACTTTGCTTTCCTACACTCCAAATTTATATACATAAATATAGACTTGTACCCTGAAGTATTGGTGATTTTGTCAGCAAACTATGAATAATTTCAAGAGATTTTATATACAAGTATAATATGCCATAGTTTATGAACCACATGCAGATCCACTGCTACCTTATTTTATTTTCTAGTTCTGCAAATTTAGTAGGAAATAAATAATTATTAATTTATAGAACATAATTTGTATTGTGCTATACAGAATAGAGAAATAATAATTTAGCTTTTTATATCCCTGTCCATGCAAGTATGTACTTCAGGAATTAGAACTAAAATGGCAGGTGAAACTGAACGCGTATAGCTTTCCTGGACTAAATGAGTCTTGTTCAAAAGGAAGTTTATTAAAATTGAACAGTTTAAAGAGATGATGGCCTTGATGTTAAGTTTTTATGTTTTTGTGTACGACATTTTGAACTTTTTGACATTTTCAGTTTCTTAATTTTACTGTCAATATGTTAGATATGACACTTGTAATATAAGGTATGTCTAACCTATCATATATTATATATTAATTTTATAGATTACGTATATATAGTTTTTGAGAACCACATATACCTTTTGAGAACTTTATATTAGGTTACACTACATATACAGTTACCTCTCCTCCCCAATGGAAGCTGAGTTTATTATTAAAATGTAGGAATTAAAAATTTGGAATTTAAACAAGGGGTTTGTAGTATTGATAATATGGGAATATAAACAAAAAAACACACGAATATACTTTCTGAAAATACTACCCCTCATGTAAACACTCTTTTATTATACTTATATACACATACATATAACTATTTCATATACAAAAAAATATATATTTTTCTTGTTTAATCATAAATACCTTTTATGTAACTTAGAATAATCATGTGTTCTAGAGTTGTTTTTACTATATACACACGATTTCTGTGACCTTTGGATCAAGAATTAATAGTATATTACATGTACATAGATTACTTGTTGAATTTACATTATTATTAAAACTCCTTTTGTATTTTGCAATATTTAACAATAATCCACTTAAATGTTTCAACATAACTACATGGTTTTTAATTTAACAAGTGGATTTGGTTTACATACTCTCTACTTCCAATATGTATTTAGACTTTACACACTTGTCACCAGTGACGGCTCTTGTTGTTTTAAAACTTTTAAAATTTTTTTTAAATTGAATTAATTAAGTCAATTGCATGACGTAGGCTGATTGTTCAGCCTTTTTAAATGGTTATGTTGTCAGTGGTTCTGTTTCTGAAGAAGTCAGCTTTATATGTGCTGACAAAAAGCGCTTAAAATAAATACATTTTTTGGCTGTCTTTTGCTGTTCATGGCTCTTCAGTTTTGCTTGTTTGGTTTCGTTTAAGGTTTATATGTACTTCAGTTTGCTGTCAGGCCAGCAGTGAATCAGACAATATGTCAGTATTGACTCTATTGTATCATAGCTAGATTTTATTTGATTATTATGCACATTGGTTTAATCAGTAAAGATACAGATATATGTCATCTCATTAAAGTACTCTGTCTTACATTACTCAAACCTATCTTGACCTACTAATGCTTTCATATGTCAAATTTGGTATAATTATTTAAATTGAATTTGTTATTTTTAAAGACTGTAAAATTATTGTCCTTAAATGTTTTGTAATACTTTGGAGTTTTTCTCCCCAGGCCTCTGCTGAAAATGGGCTCTTACCCAATCGGGCTCACTCAGTAATCACATGTAAATAAATAAATAAATGTATTCGATTGTAATAACAACTTCAAACTTAAAACAAGCCCTGATCATGAAGTCTTTGCAGTATGAATACAAGTGATATCAGTATGCAGTTTATAGTTCATTTCCATTCATTATGCAATTATATTTCTGCTTGAGAAGTCGGTGGTTGCAAAATAATGAAAAATACCATTCAAAATAATATTAAGTATTATTTAAAATAACGTCAGGTATCATTCAGAATAATAGTAAGTACCATTAAAAATAATGTCAAGTACCATTCTTTTAATGACTGCTTTATGCAATGAAACTGTGGAAACAAGAAATATACAGAAGCTTTACATTTATCATTAAGTACGTATGATTGAATTTGTTTTTAATATTATCACAGTTAATTACAGAACTCTTGATAGATTGTGTGTCTGTGGATAAAACTAAATTTACTAAGCATTTAAAATAGTAGAACAAATATCTGTGTTTGATCCCTAGTAATTCTAATTAATTCTAATTAGGGGTATGAACCTATATATATATATATATATATATATATATATATATATATATATATATATATATACATACATACATAGACACACACACACACACACACACACACATGCACACGTATACGCTCACACAGATATATGCATGTATTTGTATGTATTTGTACACACATGCGCACACACACACACACACACACACACACACACACACACACACACACACAAAAAACTACCATCACCTAAACAACAAACCAGAATTAGTTGCCTTTAGCACAGACTGGCAGTTAGTACAGATGACTAACGTAATGAGCTTCTTCCTGTACCCATGGTATAGGATTTTCCACCTTTATTTTTTACTGTGTGACTTGCAGCAAGTCATTTAACCAGATGGTGCTTTTGTGTCAGACTTAAAAAGAACAATTTGTCCTGTGGGTTTTACTTGGTTATCTCATAGGTAAAATGACATAAAATGCTGCCATTAATTGTCCATACTTAATATGCTAATGGTGTGCTCTTCATTAGATTATGTGCATATGTGTTCAAAACTGTACAAACACTGCCAAGACACTGGTGAACCTGAACAGGATTTCTATACACTGATAAAGCTTAACAATTCTCACTGAACTTTTATTGTTGAAAAGGTTGTTAGTATTTGGATGATGGACTAGTTGTGGCAGAAAATTATCCCTTAGCGGTGGTCACTTGCTTATTATTTACATATATATATACATATATATATATATATATATATATATATATATATATATATATATATATATTATAAAGAAAGAAAGCCTTGGAATGCACATTCATCCCATATTCACAAATATGCATTTATGACTATAACATAGTCTACAAGGGAAACAAGAACACAAGCAAAGCAAACTCTATATACTAAAAATATCTACCAGAAAACATAACTGGGAAAATCCCCTAAGCAAGATTTTCATTGCTTTTAATCTGTATATCAGCATATATTTTTATATTACCATGCTAAATTCTGTTCTCCTATACCACATATTTAATCTAGAAATGCATTCCATATTTTCCCACTTTGTAGGGCCCTTATTATCTGCTAAACAGAGTCACAGAATTCACAGGAAATAATTTCTCTAAGATATATTTATTTTAGTGTTTAGTTTACTTACTGAGTTAGGTTGCTGATCAAATCTAATCAATTTCTGACCCATGCCAGGAAATAACAAAGTGGAAAAGCACATATAACAGAGATACAGTGTTAATTAAACAGCAATGCATAAAGAAGATAGTATATCTTGAGTAAAGTCATGTATGTCAGCATTTTGAATGCAGCGTACTTGTCTTTGAAAGTGATTGGAACATATCATGCGTTATTTATTTGTAGTTTGAAGATGCAACTATAATTGCATTTATCTCTAGTTTGTACCTAAAAGCAAAAGTTTTAATATCAGCTATACCTCTTTTGCCTTTTATTTTATTTCTCTGAAATTTCCCAAAATTATAAAAAATATATAATGATCTAGTTTGACTGATTCAGTGTTTACTAAGCTAAGTACCTAAAGAAAAAAAATAAGGAACATACAATACTGCTCCTTTCCCTCCAAAATTTTAACTGCAATATCTGTGTCGTCGGAGTCCATCAAAGTCAGTGTGTGTGTGTGTGTGTGTGTGTGTGTGTGTGTGTGTGTGTGTGTGTGTGTGTGTGTGTGTGTGTGTGTGTGCATGTGCACATGTGGGGGGGGGGGGGCAAATTTAAAGCATGCACAAAGGAAAGAGTTCCAAAGGTAATATATAAATTTCAATTAGCTTTATAGCATTTATGAAAAATATTGTTGGTAATAATGTGTTATTTTTTAATGCATTTATATGCATTAAGATTTTATTTATTTATTTTATCTGTATTTGTCAGCCATGTTAGAGCACTGATCTCCATGGACCTTTTTTAGACTCAGTTCTGAAGCATTTTCTGGTTATGTGACTTGCTCAGAATCACATGGTTAGGAGGTTAAATCAAACCCTGGTCCATTGGCCCACATTAAAATAAGATAATTCAGATAGCTTAACTCTATTGTACAAACATTAGTGGCAGTAAAGTTTATACACCAAAACCTCAACCCTATCCATATATGTATGCATTTATTTTTTTTATTGCATGTATTTATTAAATTTATTAGCTGGGAATGATCAAAAGAAAAGTGTCATTTTCAGTTTGGTCCCAGAAAAAAATACTCCACACAAAAATATTCAATGATGATATAGTATAGTTTACAAAGCATGCAAATGACAAGTCACTTGGTTATGAAGCGATATGGTGATAGGATATACAATTAGCTACTCCAATTTAATAATGCGGATGACAGGTATAACCAGAGGAAGATAACATTACATAATTTGGAGTCTTCATAAATAAAATATTTATACATTCTGCAGTTAGAATATGATGAGTAACAATGCAAGGATATTTATCAGTCATCACAAATATATCTACTTCATATATGTCAGAGTTCAGTGATGTGATACAGAAACCATAATGGCATGGATTAGATTGAGATGAAGGATAGAAATATAGGTCATAGAAAACCTTAGTTCCAGGACCAATTAAATTGCAGTTTGTCTATTAATAAGGACTTGAACATGTTCTTTTCACTCCTGTACTTGAAGCTGTGTGGGAATTTAATCAAGAGTTTGACATAAACACCAGATAGGCACCAGTGAGCAGGGTGTCTGCATACATAACACTCAGTTCCTACTGAGCTGTAGACAGATGGCAGAAAACTTTAAAATATTGACTCAATTATTTGAACTGGGAATGTTTACTTATCACTCTACAGATGCAGAAACATTATGTGAAGGGTGTCACCAAATGAAGTTTCAGGTAAAAAATGGCAGTTGGAGGAACATAATACCTCAGAGTTAAAACCATCAATATGCTAGAGATGGATGTTTGCTGAATTCTAGCAGCTGACTCTTCCTGTTTTTTTAATACTTAAATTATCTAATTAATATTTGCATAAACATTGTAACCTATGATTTTTTTTCTGGGAAACAAATTTAAACATCATTAGATATATAATCTCCCTTCACTGTCAACTTTCTTTCATGTTGAGTGTATTTTGTTTTGCATCAGGGCAGATAATCCAGTGAGTAAGTGGCCTGAATATAAAAGATATGGAATAAAAAAATCAGTTTGATGTAGCCAACCCAACACTATCAGCATGGAAAGCACTGATATTATATAGCATAGAATGTTTTTGGTTGGTTTTACTTATAACAGTTCTATATACAGATCAATAAATGTTGCCTCTTCAGTAAGATCTGAATCTGAAAAATAATGCTAAGTTTAAGTATAGTATCTAATCTGAATCTGAAGAAGTAATGCTACGTTTAAGTATAGTATCTAATCTGAATCTGAAAAGTAATGCTAAGTTTAAGTATAGCATCTAATCTGAATCTGAAGAAATAATACTAAGTTTAGGTATAGTATCTAATAATACTTTATCTCTTGTTTGATGAAGAATGATTATCTATCTTAATTTATATGTAAATACAGAAACCTAATGAAAGGTCATTAAAAAGAGACTACAGATGCAGGCTCTCATCTTGATAATTTTGACAAAAAAATACTATTTTAATTGTCAAATTTTCTGCATAGGCAATAACTGTCAGTATAAAGGACAAATATACAGCTCTTGAAATAGTTGAGCTATTTACATAGAAAGTGACTCACAGATAAAATTAATAAAGTAGGGAAATAGATCACCTCTGCCTTGCCCATGTGATGACATAAATAGATCTACTTGCATTTATCAGGTCCGTATTAGATCATTGAAAATTCAGTTCAGCGAACAGCATTTTTGGTGCACTTACATCGAACATGCCATTTATCGAACTGTTCATACTGACATCGTGGAACAGTGAAGATCGGAAAATTTGCCCTTTCCTCACTGTAGTGCAATCTCAGAGTTGGCATATATAATTAGTTTGGGGGTGGCAGGTGCAGCCCCCCACAAGAGTGGAATTTGATGAATGGAATTTCCGATGAAATGTCATTCACTGAAGTGAATTTTCACTGATTTAACATAGACCTGCATTTATCAATGCTTCCTTTATCACACAAATATTGTGTATGATTGATTTGAACTGCTCTAGAATATGACAGAACCTGAAAACCTGAAGTAGATAATGCTCATTCAACAGGTTAGGGGGTCTAATGGACTCATAGCTCATAATGGAAAGTTTAATTACTTCTTTCTTAATACTTATTGAATCTATTAATACTTGCATTAACACTGTAGCCCTTGACATACATCTCTGGGGAACAAATCTGAACTTCATTAGATGTATAATCTCCCTTAATTATCAACTATCATGTTCAAAATTCTAGCAATAGCCAAAAAAAAATATTTTCAATTTACACTTTATTTTTATTTTATAAGTACCAATTTAATATTTGTCACTGAATAATAGATTGATATGCTGTGACTGTTAAAAATTAAGTAATCTAAGAAGTATGAACGGCCTTATAACTCAACATTACACTACTAATGGCAAACTGCCAGGTCCATATATCAGAATGACGACTATAACAAAATAATATCCTGTAAAAACTAATTTCCATATTTATACCTGATGTGATTTTTCTAAGCAGTTTCTTAGACTTGGTTCATTGTCTAAAAAGTACTTTTATTACACAGCTTATAAAAGCAGTTTAACACACATTTATTGGACAGTTAGTACAGACAGGTAAGGCTATGAGCTATTAGTGGGCTTCTTCCTGTAATCGAGGGTTTGATTCCCTCAATCCACATCCCCTTACTATTTGTCCCTGAAATGGGGTATTTGTGTCTAGCAGCCTTACACAGTTAACATGCATGTGTTATTTAGGCTGTGTAGCTTTATACATCATTATGTTTTATCTCAGAAGCTTGGTATTTTCCATCTCCATCTAATAATGTGTAGTTATTTTTTACTATTGTATAACATTTGTTCTGATATCTTGTTTTCTTTCATTTTATCTTTACACAAATCTACAGACTTATTGAATGCTATATACAAATTATGCATTGAATTTAACCAATTATCCTTTATGTCACATTCCTTCATATTCTTATTTTGAAACAAACTTATTTCAAATCCTCCCACACATAAGTAAAAGAAGTCTGGTCTAAACTGGACTCTAAAAACAGGCAACACAACTTATCAAATCCATAAATAGATGTGGGTCCTATACCGACTTTGCAGAAATAGGGTTCCTAGTAAAATCCTTTTCTTTTCATGACTTACTCTGTAAAATGTTATAGCTAAGTTATACATATAATAGCAAACAGAATGCTTTCTCAGTCTTCCATAATCTAAGTGAGACTGCAGGCAAAATCTACATATCTTAAACTACATCCTTCATTATATTCTGTAAATTGAGCATGCATAGAACTCAGCTGTATCTAAAATTTCTAATACTATCATTAGGACTCTACCTATATGCCATAATAAAGTCTTTCCATTTGAATCTAATCCTAATTTCTAATAAGGATTTATCCTCCCACCAAATAAGACATACCCGAGTTAAAAATAAACATTTTTTAATCTAGCCTTTACTTTTAAACTGCTGCAAATATAAATGCAGTAAATGGATTTCTTGCAAACAGGGTAATAGTTACCTTCTATTCCTAATATATGCTAATATATTATAGTACTTTTCATTCTTTGTTTCACAAGCCAAATATGGGTAATACCCTACACACACACACACACACGCACACACGCACACACGCACACACACACACACACACACACACACACACACACACACATACACACACACACACACACACACACACACACACACACACACACACACACACACACACACACACACACACACGCACAAAACAAACCAAGAAAAAAATAAACAAAAGACAGAAAAGTCCCCTGTTGAAAAAGTCAGGCTGCAGGAACATAACAAAATCCTTTCGTCTTATTCCATCTTCTTCGGCTACTTCATTTCTTATCACTAAATGAAGCCAAAGAACTTACTACCATTTTCTTTCCATTTAGAGGTGTAGCCAACAAATTTTCTCTATATTGTATTAAGGCATATGGGCAGCCGCCGTGGTGCAGCAGTTAGCGTTGCTGCCTTACAGCAAGAGGTTCTCCGGTTCAATTCTTGACTGGGGTGCCTTCTGTGCGGAGTCTACATGTCCTCCCTGTGGTCGCGTGGGTTTGCTCTGGTTTTCTCCCACATCCCAAAGACATGCTGTAGGTGGATTGGACACATTAAATTGGCCCTAGGTGTGCGTGTGTGTGTGCCTTCTGTGGAAGGTTGGGCACCCGGCTGGCAACTTGACACTGTAAAACTCCACTGCCAATCATGAGCAGACAGGTGATCCGCTGTGGCGACCCCTAACCGGGAAAAGCCAAAAGAAGAAGAATTGTATTAAGGCATGTGCAGCTGTCAGTGCCATAGGATATTTCCCTTTTAAAACCTCACTGCAAATTCTGTGTGCTTCATCAATAATGGCTGTCTTACCATTCATCTGTTCCACTAATGTCACATATACTATATGCACTATTCTTTCTGGACATTAACATGTCCCACTTCTCTAGAACTACCAGTATCATAATATTTTTCTGAAGTTCTACAGTATTTCAAAATAAAGGTGTAGTTAGAGACTTTGGAACTTGGGTTGATAATTCACTGTCATTTGACTCCATGTAGCAGCAGTTATAACAAAAGTGTTTTGTTTTGCACAGATGGTCACCAAGGGAATATCATCCAGATCAGAAGATGCTATTGTCCCCATGTATACAGATCTGATCAAACCAGTTATAGAATAAAATGCCCCCTTTGGGATGCACCTCACCAATCATATAAAACAAAAAGAAGCAGAGGCACTTAACAAAGCAACTTATTGGTGCAGTGGCTAAGGAAATGGCTTGAGAAAATAATGCAGTTTGGGACTACTTGTGGATTTTTTTTTAGATCCATTTGATAATATGATCACCATACACAAAAGTTATTATATATTTTGTGGTAGAATGCTTTTTATTTTTTTATTTTTGTGATTTCCCTGTTATACCATTTATCCGGCACAGCTCTCCAGTGCCCCACATCCACACTGGCTCTACCAGCTTATCGACAACCCCCCCAATCAGGCTTACTTCAGTATGGCTGGGGCCAATTGTGGATCCTAAACATATCCTAGGGGCTCAGCCATCTCCACTATTGTCTGTGCTTGTATTTTTCTTTTATGCCCTACCTACTTTCCCTGCCCCCTCACCTGTACTCTTTGATTTGATATCTAAGGTCAGCTCCCCTCTTTGGACCATGCCTCCCCTTAATGAGTATCATCAATGAATACCCTCCTCACAGGATGGGCATGTCCATCTATCCCTGCAGCTCTGAGTCACCTAAGCCACTAATCAAACTCAGGTTGCCAGAGCCATAGTCAGTGCTTTATCCCTCTATGCTACCAGATTGGCTCACAGAGTGTTTTTTTTTTTTTTTTTGTATTTCTTTAATATGACATGCAAGGTGCCTGTATTTATTTATTTATTTATTTATTTATTTATTTATTTATTTATTTCCTTACTAACACAATATTTCTGCATTTAGTTCCTTACTACTATATTGTTACATCCACTTTCTCCAATCCCATCTCTCGTTACCTATGTTGCAGTCAAATCCCTGTACTGCAAATCCAAATGCATCGTACATAAACCATTAAAAAGCCTGCTTGGTGACTCCTGAAATGATCATTAAGACATAAATCAAAAGACTCAACAAAAAATCATAGGAGACAATTCTACAAAATGACAACTACATTACAGAGAAGTGAAAAGGATTAGCAGAAGCTGCAGTGACTTGTTGGTGTAGGGGTTTAAAAAAATAGCTTGATAAATGCACTCTCTGAGGTTTGGTTGGGTAGGTTTATTCTTGCATTTTGATTTCATGTAGATCCATTAGATAAAGTGATCACCACACAAAGAAGTTGTTTATTTATTTATGTATTATGTGGTAAAGTGTCTTTCTTTTTCTATTTCTGACATTGGTCTGCAGTGTGGTTCAGGGATGTAGTGTCTGCAATGTCCCATACAGATGGGTATTGTATTAACCGTCCTGTCATCTTGGTTACCATTGTGTGTGGCCATTGATAGTCCTTGACATGGACATTGCCTGGGATGTGCACGTCCCACATTAATGTACAGTGACATGTTTAAGTGTACCTGGTTTGCCTGGCACATGTCGTGTACACAGACTGTTATCATCAGATGTGCCAATCCTAGCCTGGTGTGGCAGGACCTGCTAACAGACAGCAGGTTGACCCTGCACCTGCATTGATAGCATGATACAGGTATTCCCTGGTGTCAGTGGCATCTGTCCATACAGGACATGTGTGTAAGGCAGTGTATGTCCTTTGTGGATCACATTTGATGGCACCACATATGTTGCAGGCGTCCTGTGGGAATCATAGTGAAGGTGCATTGTCCGCAATTATGTGCCTATTGTACTGGTGGACAGGGTGTCATGCCATCTGCAGCCCACTGCAATCACACCATGCCTACTATCTGTCAACAATGTTCAGGGTACTAACAACATAGCGGGATATTCTAGGCAAGTGTGTTTGTGTATGACACATGGGTTCAGACCATATTCTGGGTAATAGTAGGGTTGCTTACTTTGTTTTTCAGGCCTTTTGCCAGCTGTAGGGGTATGGCTTGCCAACCCAGTCTCTTGGCTGATCTGCAATCCTCGTGAGGTGGACATTGTGACATATAATATGGCCACCATATAGGAAAAGTACAAAACCCGCTCCTCAACATGTCCAGTGGTTAGACACTCACAGCCACCTCCACACAGGCTCAGACTGTCAAGCACACACACACCTGCCATGTCTTGGAATAGAACTCCTACTTAACTAATTTATCACACTTCAGCATTACACAGTTATAGCATGTGCTATGGAGATTACTGGGCTACCCTATCCCCAAAGGTGTATTTCACAAGGAATGACATCAGCAGGTTTACCAAAGTAGGGCATTTCAAATTTCCTGCAAGTGAGTAGCCCAAAATGCATTGCTCACAAAACAGACAGTGAGACACACACAACACATCCACAACTGACATGTGTGGGTATAGAACCCATGACCAAGATCTATATCACACTACTGCATGGAGATGTGATAGGATGCACCGTGAGGATTACTAGGGAACTCGTTCCCCAGAGGTGTATTTGACAAGGAATGACATCAGCAGAATTACCAAAGTAGGGCATTGTAAATGTCCTGCGAGTAAGTAGGCTATAATGCATTGCTCCCTACACAGACATTGAAACACACAGAAAACATACATAACTGCCATGGTTGTGGATGGAACCCTACTACAGTTCTAAATCACACTCTAGCAGTATGCAGTTACCCGACACACTACAGCGATTACTGGGTTACAGCACTCCCAGAGGTGTATTTCAAGGTGAGTGACATCAGCACCTTTGCCAAAGTTGAGTATGTGAATTGTAAGGAGTGTGCATACTCTAAAAAGCATTGTTCCTTTCTCGGGCAGACAGACACACACAGTTGGCAAGTCTGGGATTAAAACACCTACCAAACTAATTTATCACAGTACAACATTATGCAGTTACAGGATGTGCTACAGAGATTACTGGGTTACAGAAGTCCAGGAGGTATATTTCTAGGTGGGTGACATCAGCACCCTTGCCAAAGCTGGGTATTTGAATTGTAAGGAGTGTGCGTACTCTGAAAAACATTGTTTTCTTCTCAGGCAGACAGAAACACACACACACAGTTGGCAAGTCTGGAATTAGAACACCTACCAAACTAGCTTATCACACTACAGCATTACACAGTTACAGGATGCACTACAGAAATTAATGGTTTACAGTAGTCCCAGAGGTGTATTTCTAGGTGGGTGATATCAGCACCCTTGCCAAAGCTGAGTATGTGAATTGTAAGGAGTGTGCATACTCTAAAAAGCATTGTTCCCTTCTCAGGCAGATAGACACGCACACAGTTGGCATATCTGGGATTAGAACACCTTCTAAACTAGTTTATCACACTACAGCATTATGCAGTTACAGGACACACTACAGACATTATTGGATTATAGTAGTCCCAGAGGTGTATTTCTAGGTGTTTGACATCAGCAGGATTGCCAAAGAAGGGCTTTTCAAGTGTACTGCGAGTTGTACATGTCTTTTACCTGTTGTACCTGCTGCTTACTATTGCAAAAACACATTTACACCCACTTACAACTGTCTTATTCAGTCCTACATGACATTATCAACAACCCTTGCAGGTCTTAAACTCTGGACCATGCACACTAAAGTCACTGGACTTACCAGTAAGCCATCTGAGTTGTATATACATTGCATGTTTTTTATAATACATATCTAACTACAGGTACTCCACAATACTGAAAACAAATGGGACAGTCACTTTGTGTACATATGCACAGTACCCTTGAATGTACTGTACTCTGTGAAACAACATAGACAAGTCTACATATGTACAACTGTTATAACTAAATACTAAATATAACTAAATACACATATGCACTTATGGGATGTGTACACACACACACACACACACACACACACACACACACACACACACATATATATATATATATATATATATATATATATATATATATATATATATATATATATGCATATACGCAGACACAGCTATAGCCATATATATAAACATGTCTGAACACCCTTTGTGATACAGAAGGGTTCCAAAGGAATTGACGTGTACAGAAAACAGAGGCAACTCTTGTTTTATAACATTTAAATCTTAATCAGTTCACCAGAGAAAGGATGGTTGTTGTGTATGTGAAGTTTGGAGTGGGGAATGATGGCTAAGGAAATATACCCTGGGGATTGTGGAGTTTGGGTGGGGGAATGATGGGTATGGACATACACCCTGGGGACCACTTCTGTGTCACTGCTCGACAGTGACACAGGAAAATAACATACCCAACAGTAGTCATTCTTGACTCTATTCTTTTCTATTCCTAGCTATGTAATAATGTGTAGACTCCACTCACCACAGATGACTACCATGGTGTGCAGCATGTTAAAAGACATAACACATGTGTATGCCTGGCTACAGGGTAGTCACACACACACAATCACACACACACTTGCCAGTATTGTGCATACAAGTCTTGCCTATGCAAAGGTAACTAGTAGAGTGGTATGCAGTTGGGGTATGTGCCACAGAGCCCATACAATTACACTTACTCTGATTCTCTGATTCTGATTCTGAGCTGGGTGACGTCACAGGACTGATTACTTGCAGTGGGGAGGGGGGAAGAGAGGTTTAGCAGTTGACAAGGATAAAGGCCAGTGCAAAAGGAGGTATTTCATTGGAATGCAGCAAAACCCGCTGTCATGACAGGATGCAGACACAAATACACACACACAACCACACTCAGCCATTTGCTGACACACACACACACACACACACACACACACACACACACACACACACACACACACACACACACACACACACACACACACACTTGCCAGTGTGCGGATCAGATCCCCTGCCTATCTACAAATCATTATTACAGTACTATGAAGTTATGAGATGCACCACAGAGATTACACATTTCAAGGCAGTCAGAATGCCCTTCTAAGATTGAGGACATCAACAGGGATACTGACAGTTAAGATGTACATAGCTGTAAACCTGTGTGTTTAAAGTAGGAGTCCATTACAACATGTATGCACAAACAAGATACATCATCTGCAGGTAAGACATAGGTAGGCCTGAGAGGTATAGTTGCAGCACAACAAGAACTGAACTGGAGTATGTCCATCTGTGGAATGGACAACTACTATCACTATATAGGGTTACAGTGGTCATGCTCATACACATAGAATCACATGACTTATTTGGATGCATTGACTCCAATTACACAAGGTGACAGTGGGCATGCTCATACACTTAGTAGCGCAGGGCCGTTTGAGATGCACTATGACTACAACTACACAAGGTTATACTGGGCATGCTCATACACTTCGAAACAAAGAGCTTGTTTGGATGCACTGACTCAAATTACACAAGGTGGCAGTGGATACACTCATACACTTAGTAACACAGGGCTGTTTGGGATGCACTCTGATTCTAACCACAGAAGGCCACAGTGTGCATGCTCATACACTTAGCTGTACAAAACACGTTGTAATGGACTCCTATAGCAAACACACAGATTTACAGCTATGTACATCTTAACTGTCAGTATATATGCACATCATACAGGTTTACTACCAGATACCTGTATATGGTCTGTGAATGATATATCTGCGTCTGTGCTGTGTGATACACATGCATACATGTACATGAAGTACTAACATATATATGTGAAGTATACACAATCATGCATGTGTGGAAGTGACAGACAGTAGGTTAACTGGGATACACAGGTGGATGTTAACTACAGCATGTATCAACACATTGCTGCCCTGAAAGGCATACATTGATATCAAGTTGTGGACAGTGGCATTATACTTGGAACAGTGGCATGTGCAAGCATAATATGTGAGTCCCATTGTCTAATGGTATTGAGGTGTAGGTGCCAAGATGACCTCTCCCAGCTGTGTTAGTAGTTGTCATTATTAGCAGGACCGCTCCACTAAGTATATCTGACATTGGTCATCTACATAACGCCTGCTGCTGTCTGTCACCTTAGATGTAGCATTTTATACCAAGCACAATACTGCCACTCGCAGTGATGTCATTGTATGAGTGGCAACTGCTTGACCAAAACAATGAGCCAATGTCCTGCTGTAATTATGAGGTTGTCCAGTGTCTGTCATTCTGGGACGTCATGACTGAAAGAAAACAAACCTTTGCCACAGAGCACATGCATCCATGATTCAAGGGAGTGTGGATAATACCTAGGTTGCATTTACCCATATAGTGGCATTCCAAGGCAAAAGTCCTAAACATAGAAGTAACACCCTGACACCTACAAGACAATTGCATTGGATGCTTATGGTAACCAGTGCTAGATGTGTGGCTTTCATAATCCATTTGCTCAATGTAGAACCTGCAATGGGTAATACTGACATCTGTGCAGTGAGGAACACCTGGCTGAAGGCTCTGTAGTGCATAATAGCACTACCACCATTTATTTACTTATTTATTTATTTATTTTTTTATTTTGCATTTGTTAACCAGAGCTGTCTGACTGAGGTGAAAAGGCCCTTTTTCAGCAGATGCCCGAGGAGAAAAACTCCACAAAGAAAAATTACAGACACATTTAGTTATTTAGACATGATCAGTATACACACAAATTAAAAGAGACATGTTTTTACAGTGGTATGCGGCACATAAACAGTTACA
Organism: Protopterus annectens; assembly: GCF_019279795.1. NCBI lineage: Eukaryota > Metazoa > Chordata > Ceratodontiformes > Protopteridae > Protopterus > Protopterus annectens. The sequence goes on along the minus strand of NC_056732.1, from coordinate 84,849,219 downwards.
GTGGGGAGAACAAACAAAAAAACATTAATTTTAAAAATAAAGGTAATTAATAGATTTGTGGTGTACAGCTGAAATTTGGAACATAGGTAGAATACATACATAGTACACAAGTACAGTACATACATTGTAGATTAGCCAGTGTTTGTGAGTAAGATTGAAAACTATTATCAAGTGCTCTAGATTTTGTATGTATGTGTTATCTGCTTTCACTAGCCTGGGGAGCAATCATGGCACTGCCAACTTTCCTTGAGATGTTGCCTGATGAGGTCTTTAAAGGAGGCTTTGGATGATGTGTTTTGAATGCTTGTAGGGACAGAGTTCCATTTTTTAGGCACTGAACTACTATATAGTGCATCTCCAAAGCTATTGTAGCTGTTGGTGACTTCTAGTAGTAGTTTGCTTGATGATCTAAGAGGCCTTTTGGCTGAGTGATGTCGTACTAGGTTTTTGAGGGCAGGGCACTTATTGGGGAGTAATAGATAGAATGATAGAGGCAGGGCTGATTGTAGGTTAGAAGGTTGGGCAGTTCAAGCCAGTGGAGCTGTCTCAAAGCAGTACAGTGATGAGTTCTATATGAGCAATTTGCAGCAAAGTGGGCAATTCTGTTATAGCAAGCTTCCATTTTGCTTAGTTCAGTTTTGTTGAGATTAGTCAGAATGGGAGATGCACAGAGTAGGGTGGATAGAAGCTGGGAGCGAGCAATGTCTGATCTTGTGTTGTTGGTAAGAAATGGTTTGATACGGTAGAGCAACCCCAGTTTGGCATGTACTTTTTTAATAGTTAAATTGAGATGACTATCAAATTTTAGGTGGGAGTCTATGGTTATTCCCAATAGCTTAGCCTGTGCCACTGAAGCAATTGGAGTAGCATTAGTGGAGTAGATAGTGAATTGACTGTTAGTGTTTTTGTTAGAACTGGTTATAATCATAAGCTGAGTTTTCTTTGGATTGAGGATAACTTGGGCTTTGGTAAGGTAGTTTTCAATGTCAGAGAATGCTAGTTGAGTTGTTTGCAGGAGGGTGGGAATGTTTTGTGCAGCACAGATTAAGGTAGTGTCATCTGCATACTAAATTATAGATGCATGCTGTGTGGAGGTATGGAGGTCATTTGTGAAGACTGTGAATAGTAGTGGTCCTAAGATAGAACCCTGTGGGACTCCTATAGTTATGGGCAGCTGAGGAGAGAGATAATTTTCCCATTTCACAGCTTGGTACCTGTCAGTTAAGTAGCTTTGGAAACAGGTAAGAGTGGAATTTGATAGATGATATTGGTTTAGTTTGTTTAGCAGGATTTGGTGTGAGACTGTGTCAAATGCTTTGGACATATCCAAAAAAAGAGTTGACACTGTAGGCCTTCATTTTTCAGATGATTTACTGTGTTGGTGAAGCAGAGGAGGGCTGTAGCTGTACTATGGGCAGGTCTGAAACCATGCTGAGTAGGTGACAGGATGTTGCTGTCTAGGAGATAGTTTAGCATCTGGGTATGGATGCATTTTTCTAGGATTTTGGCCAGGGGGGAGAGTAAAGCAATGGGTCTGTAGTTATTAAGTTCAGTGGAGGTCCCGCCTTTGTATAGGGGTGTAACATAGTATATTTTCCAGAGTTTGGGCACATAGTTTTCAACAACTGATCTGTTTATGAGAGTGGAGACTGGGATAGCAATAGCTTCTGCTGTGAGTTTCAAGAAATAGCTGGGGAGTAGGTCGGCTGCTGTTGATGAGGTTTTTAGTTTGGAGAGCATGCTTTTCATTGAAGTGGTGGAAACTGTTTTGAGGGTAAAGCTTGTATTAGTGTTATTTGTGTTGGGGGGATAGTGAGGAAGGAACTGTCCTGTGATACTAAGGATAGAATTGAGTTCGCAAAGTGGGAGTTGAATTGTGTTTCGATGGGAACTTTAGTGTCAGGGGTGCTTGGTTTGGGGGTAGCCTTTTGGGTGGATTTTATTAGCTGGTTTACATTTTTCCAAAATCTTTGCGGGTTGTGTTGGTATTTAGTTTGTAATGTTGTGTAGTAGGATTTTTTGTCCAGCCTAATGCATTTTTTTGCATGGTTGCACAGTTCTTGGTACTTAGTTAGGCTTTGTGTTTTTGTTTTTTTGATAGTAAAGCCAGGCAGTGTCTCTGGACTTGAGGATTTGTTTGGTTTCTTTACTGAGCCAGGGGTTTGTAGAGGTTCTAACCTTGATTTTGTGCAATGGAGCGACAGTGTCTAGGTGTTGTAGAAATGTTTTGTTGAAATATGCTACAGCCTGGTCAAGTGGGAGGGTTTTTAGGGGGGTCCAGTCACAGTTACATAGTAAAGTGTTGGGGACCTCAGGAGAGAATTATTTTGTGTTTCTAGTGGATATATAGTTAGTGGTTTTGCATATGCTTGTTCTACTATGTATAACATATATTATGTTGTGGCCACTTAAGGTGTCTGGGAGACTGCCTGTGTGAGGGTACAATGTGGGGTTGTTAGTTAATACCCAGTCAAGGATGGATTCCCTTTTAGATTTTTTATTACATCTAGTTGGAATTTGGACTAGCTGCTGGTAGCCATGGAGATTTATTAGATTACTTGGTGGTTCTGATATACAGGTGAACCAATCTAGGTTGAAGTCCCCCAGAATAAGGGTTTCTTGTGATTATGTGGAAGAACACCGGGATAAGAAGTCTTCAAGGCTAGCAGGTGCATTACCAGATGGAATATAGATCACAATTGTGGTGATGACCTTTTTAGGGTGAAGTTGAAGTTGTGAGATAAGTATGTCCCAATTATTGGGGTAGGGGTAGGAGTTTGGTAATTGATGGACAGTTAAGTTTGACTTATACAGTAAGGCAGTTCCACCCCCTTTACAAAGTGGTCTGTCTTGTCTAATGATATTGTAGCCGGTACGGAGAACTTCTGAGTTAGCTATGTTTTTATTTAGCCAGGTTTCTGTTAAAGCAACTATGTCTGGGGAGTAGTGTGCTATTGTGGCCTGGAGTTCAGGTATTTTATTTTTGATACTTCTAATATTAATATTTTGCATTAAAAGATGTTTGGTTTTGCTGTTGTTGTTGATTTGCCCAGGGATGAAGAAAGTGGGGATGTTATGTTCTGACATTTGTGTTGGAGCAGTTTGAGTTTGACAGGATGGATTTGGGCCTGGGTTGGGGTGGATATCTCCACTTACGGTGAGCCTGGAGTTAAAATGGTTATACAGATGTTGGAGTTTGGTGAGGAGTGTGAGAAAGTATTGTGGTTTTTTGGAGTAGGAATGAGAGCATATGTGTTTAGTCCTGAATTGGTCCGTTATGTAGTTCTTGAATATTATAACGTGTGGTGTCTGTATACGAGAGTGCATAATGCAGTGTTGTGCTACTAAGTTTAGGGATATTGCTAGAGTGATAACTTGTGGTGTTGTAAAGAATTATGAGAAGACAGACTAGACTTAGTTGCGTGATAGTCATAGTTATAAAGTTTAAGTTGTTTCTAGGTGGGGGGGGGGTCTGAATAGGAATTATATGGTTGCACTATATGTGGATGGGGAAGTAGTGTGGGTGATGTAAAAAATGCCAAGTGGGAATGAGAGTGATTGGGAGTATTTTGTGTGGAGCAAGTTGGTGTGGTATAATGTGATATGACTTGAGGAGCTGTGATTGGTGGAGGTGATATGAGGGTGAGCTGTGGGTGTGGCTGTGATTACTATAAATGTAGAGGTAGTGGGGGTGGGAGGGAATAGGGGGCAGGGCAGGGGAGCAGACAGAGCCCGAGCTCAGATCCAGACATGTGGGCCATAACACTGGCATGGACCACTCCAGGTGGTGGTGTCCACATGTTTATAAAGGCTACTCACAAGTACAGACCACTACTCCGACATAAGTCATCACAGATGAGTCAGGTACAGTTGACAGTGGCAAAAGCTGCATTCTAGGTTGTATCCTCATATACATCCACCACCATGTCCTCATACTACCAACACACATCCAAATATGTGGCATGAAATAGTATGGTAGAACACCAAATAACCTTCGACTGATGGACTATACCTAGCCCTACATCAACTGTGCAAAGTACCCATGTACTGACACAGTTGCATAATATGTTATGCAATGCAATAATACCACTGTTTGTAACCAGGTCCAGTTGTACACATACCAGGGTCCCTCGGATGTTGTCAGCATTAACACAGTTGACTGTTGCTGTACACCAGTAAACAACACCTTCATGGTTGGATATGACCTAGATGTACCTGCCCTGGATATGTACATCCCACACTCATACAACATAAATGAAAATACCATAGCTGTTGTTGTCCTTTCTACATACAGGTGGCTACATTCATTACACACATGCACATGGCAGATAGGTCCATTGCTGCTGAATGCTAACAGTACATAAGGTTTGATATCTATGTTGACAGAGGTAATATTCTCTCTCTACTGGTCACTCATGACACCTATCATATCATACAACAACCCATGTGGCATGTATGTCATTAGACATGTCCACTAAATGCAATGCCTACAAACATACCGAAATAACAGGATCATAGGGCCTACACACATGGCCTGTATTGACAGACGCAGGGAAATAAAGCTAGGCTCTACAAGTTCCTGAGTAGTTACAGGTGATATGTCCATGACATGTACAGCCATGTGTACCCACAGCTCCTACATATATCCCATGTCAGCAATTGCAAGCCATGCATGCTGTGTGCTGTCTGGACATTAACCTTATTACCACAATAGCCAGAACGTGCTGGGCTGAGATGTTTACAAGCCACAGACCTTGCACATGCTTGAATAAGTGTAATGCCTAGCTCAAACAGAGCACATTGCTGGCACTCTTCCAGTAATCATGAGATGTGTGGCAAATATGATGTGCATGTGGCAAATATGATGTGCTCACTGTTGACCATTACAGTGCACTGGCTTCACAGTGGAACTGTCAACTAACAGTTTGTGGGATCATGACATGGAATATTGCTGTGTGTGTGTGTCTTGCTGATATGTGCTGTTGGCATAAATGCACAGTTGGCTACTCAGTGAAGGTGGTTGTGTGTCCTACCAGTACATGAATACAACATCCATTATGGTGTAATGGTGTAATGCTCAGCTAGGTTTCACACATAGTGTGGGGAAGGTGTGGAATGTATCCTCTTGACCTGCTAGTCCACTTACTGATGGAGACTGCATATGTGTACATGTATTGATGTGTGTTTAGATTCTATGCGTGTGCAGTGTCTGATGTTTGAAGGTGACTGTTGTCTTAGTACATCATGCTGTTGCAATTCAGCCTCAACATTGCCAGCAGTATATGGTGATATGCTCAAAGTACAGTAAGCTGTACTTTGGGTATGGGCAAATGTTTGGACATAACTACGAAGTGGTGGGGCTAGTTTGCAGATGAATGATTACTGAGGACAGCTCAGAGCTGTGTTACAACCATTCCTACAATAACCTGTGTAACTGCTAAGCTATGGTTTTGTTAATTGAAGGGGAAGACACACAACGTAGAATGCAGTAAGGGTGACACTGAAGGCAAACCTCTTGACACCTGGAACAGTAACACCTCCCCTGGGCATATATTGTGCATATATCAGCACAGTTGGCAAAGAAAGAGTCAGTATGATTTGTAGCTCATGCGATAGTGCTGTAGCTCTGTAATACCTATCATGAGATAAGCAGGAGTTTGACTCACAGTACTGGCACGTGTGGGTGTGTGTGTGTGTGTGTGTGTGTGTGTGTGTGTGTGTGTGTGTGTGTGTGTGTGTGTGTGTGTGTGTCCATATATGTCACGTATGGTGGGGAATACATCCAAAATGTTTTTCACTCTCCTGTACACTGTTGTAGACATCTGTACAGAGTGAAGTGTAGAAAGCAAGACATAAGCAGGTGTTTGAATCTCACACATGTCAAGTGCCTGTATGTGTGTGACATAGGTGTATATCTTTGTGAATGCCACAGTGTGTGTGTGTGTGTGTGTGTGTGTGTGTGTGTGTGTGTGTGTGTGTGTGTGTGTATGCATGGCTGTCCAGTCCCTGGAGTGAGGCTGTATTTTACCATAGTGAAATGATAAGACCCGCGTCCCCATCCATTCAATGCAATCTAGTATTCCTGTTGATGTCATCAATCTTAGAAGGGCATTCTAACAGCCTGTAAACATGTACGCCTTGGGGTGAGGCTTGTTTTTATATAGCCTACTGATGAACCCCCCTCCCCACATACACTCACCGCAATCTAGTATCCCTGTTGATGTCCTCGATCTTAGGCCATTCTGACTACCTGTACTTGTGTAATCTCTGTGGCGCGTCTTATATTTGTATAGTACTATAATGATGATTTGCACATAGGCAGGGGTTCTCATCCCAACACTGGCAATTGTGTGTGTGCACCAGAGTGTGTGTTACTGTATCTGTGAATCCCTGTGGGTGTGTTACTGTGTCTGTGAATCCCTGTGTATATGTATTTGCATCCTATCATGAGAACGGGTATTACTGCTTCCCAATGAGAAGCCACTTTTTCCACTGGCCTTTACCCTTGTCATCTGCTAAACCACTCTTTTACCTCCTCCCTGCTCCAGGTAACTATACTTGTGATGTCACCCACTATGGATGTGACGGCTCTGGCCACAGTAGCTTACAACACAGCTATCATGCTCTTGGATCATTAGATTAGTAAACATATTTAAAACTTGGGAGATTATAACTGTGATGTGGAAGCTACAAAGTGCATGCAGGTATTGTCATACAGACCTGTGAGTAGTCTACATTTATATGTGGGACACCTCAAACACTGACATCCCCCGGCACATGCAATTACACCTGAAAGAGGAAGGCAGAACATCAAGATCAACATGCAGTTACTGTTGTTACACATGATACATACTGTCAAACGTACAAAATGCATTCTAAAACTGTAGTGCATGGTATGTCTGCTGCCTGTCAACACTACTCAACAATTGTAATCTACAATTGTCTTCCTTTTATGTTCACCCTGTGCATCAGACCATATGAGCATGTCTCTGCACCGATGGTGTGGATGACAGGGATGCAGCACAGACATCATCATATGCACAGGGTGATAATGTTTGCCAGAGGCCTAGGCTGCACCATTGGATGACATCATGTGTGTGGGTTAGGACCTTTGATTTCATTGGGCGTGTGTGGATGTTATGCGTGTGTGTGTTGAAGTGCCCCACATTTGTTTCTGGTGTGTGCATGTATGTATACACACAGGTCTGGCATGTTGCTGGCCTATACAGGGGTATTATTGACAGCTGCAGACTGTACAGGGCAGGTTTCACAGTTCACGGTGTCCGGGCATGGCCATGTGACCTGCGTCTGCCAGGGGTTGCACGGGCACTACCAGGCAGAGGTCCAGATTGGGTACTGTCTGATGACACATGTCCACTGGAACCGTGTCCCTGTTGGGACCATCCAGGACCACGTGCATGTGGCCTGCTGTGTCCTGGTGTGGACAGCACAGCACCAGCTGCACTGCTGCTGCTACTGCCACTATGGGAGCGGGCATGTGAAGTAGCATGTTCATGTAGACCTTCAACGGGTGATGTAGCTGGCCTACGTCCACGTGTCCAATGCCTCACTCCCACCAGATGATCCAGCACAGACATTCCACGCTCGAGGATTGACATGCCATGGTTAAGGACTCCACCATGTCACCCAATCGTCTATCCAAAACATCTGCAAGATGATGGTAAGCATTTGCAATTGCCTGGATGTTGTCAGTTAAAGAACGGACAGCAGCCCTCTGAAGCCTCAGACTTTTTCTGTTCTGCCATTCAGCACATGCTTGTGCATCCATTACAGCCTGAAACATGCATCTGGTGACACCAGCTGATGTGCTATGTCTTGCAGGGGCATGTTGGCCTGAGGTCCTCCTATGAGCAGCACTGGGCGCATGCCTGTGTGGGACATCACCAGTCAGTTGGCTGGGATCATGGTGTGCAGGCACACCTTCCATAGGCTCCACACTTTCCTGTTCCATGCTACCACCCACCAACTGTCCTTCCTCTATGGCCACTGGTGATGGGGTATGTGAAGGTATGAGAACTGAGTGCGGGAATGAGGGGGATACAGGTGGAATGGCAACCAATGGCACAGATTCAGCCCCTGACAACCCTGCCTGTGCCTCAGTCATACTTTCATCATCACTGCTAGAGTCTTTGGGGACACTAACATCAGGGGAACTGCAGGAGGGCAATGCACCTACATCAACACCTGTGAGGGGCAAACAATAACTGTACATTACAAGTTATATAACACAGTACAGACACACAGACAGACACACATACAGACAGACACAGAGACACATGCTATGGCACCCAACGGCATGCAACATGCATATGATATGGCAGAAGGCATTCAGCTTAGATAATTATAGTGGTAGTTATCCTACAACCCTGAGTTGCACACCATAGCATGCAAGTGTTATAGCAGAAGGCATGCACCTTACACAATTATAGTAGTAGTTAGCATACATCCCTGTGTTGCACCATTTGTGTTAGTAGGTTATACCCCAAACCTGCAACACAATGCATGCACTATGCACTGTTGCACTGCACTGCCATGTATTGTGCTACATACCCCACATGTTAACAGACCATCGCTGACCTTCGTACATCTGCCACTGATGCTTTGTGTTGGCCACTGCCCCTATGTATGAGGAGGACATGAGCAGAAGGGTATGTTGAGTGAATACTATGTTTGCCTGAGCCCTATCTCCCCAAAAGCAGTGCATGTCTGTTCAACATTATTTTGCTTACACCTGAGCTGAGTCTACAGACAATGTGCATGTGGGGGGTATACACATGTTTGACATGGCTGTTCCTACTTTGCAATGGTGCCACAGACCAGCACAGGTTAACAGTACACCAGTCTGATGTGTGGTATATGACCTTGCCGATCAGATATAGTATGACATGTCTTCTGCTGATGTGTTGAATGACATGCATACATGTTTAATACAATAGTGTCCTTTCAAATATACAGTGAGGTGATGGTGTCCCAATGCAGGGATGTGTTATAATAACATGGAACTTCAGCTGACGCAGTGTTGTCAGTCCGCCCTACAGATATACAGTGACATACTGCACATTGAGCCGATGTTCATAGCCATTGCAGGGCATCATGTGGCTTCACTATTGCTATACAATGTGAGTTACAGACACAGTTCATAGCCATGACTGTGTTCAGATACAATACATATCTAATGTGGAATGTGACTTACATCACTGAGGTGTATACACACTAAACCCTAATATGAAATGTGTGACACAGGTCACTGAAGGGTATACAGATGACACCCCTGCACATCTGCAACCATATTGCTGATGCCTGGCAACTATGCCCAGACATGGCTAACTTAGCAGTACTCCATGTCCCACATGCCATCCGTGTACCACACACACATAAGGATCAAGCATGACAGTGATGTCTGACACCAGCAAGGTGAATGTACTGTATCTGTGGCCTGATGTGGTTGTATGTGTATGTTGTGCAACACATGTGTGTATTTGGATACTGTATAGGTGAATGCTCTCATGTCGTGACACACTCAAGATGTTCAAGACATGTTATGTGGTGGTTTGATGTCATGCGTACACAAGCTGTGCACAGGCCTGTATGATGTTTAGTGTTTCACATCGGCAATATCACCATTACACAAAGGCCATAGTTGTATTGTGTCGAGCCAATGTGCAACAGGGTGTACACACATGTACATCACTTCTACTGTGTGTGTTGCTTCATGTCTCTGGCCAGCCTCCATGGCCCTGTGTAAACATGTTTTGTCCAATGGTTGTGATGGGCATCTATTTTACATGTCAGTGTTGTCCCATGTGACATACACCCATAGATGTCATATACTCCACTGAGGACAGGGTTATGCAGACAAAAGGTGGTATGTTTGGGATGTGAGATATCATGTTTTGCAGGATAGTTAAGCAGTGTTGCAGTCAGCCCACTAAATGTCATGGACATGTCAGATAGCACATGACATTGTGTGACATTCATAGCAAGGGTATAATCCACAAGGGTGAATCCTGTGGTCTGGCCATACTCCAGCTCCAAAACATTTAGAGTGTGTGCACACATATGCTCTCTGTATAGTACTGTTTGTATTCCTCACATGTGCAATGCTGATCTGTAGTACATGTCCCTACAGTGAACCACACCTCCACCATTGTATTCACAGCTGTCCACACATCTACAGTTTGTAAGGTTTAGTGTAGGTGTTTTATATAGTCTTCAATTATTCCACATGGGTAACCACTGTGATGCATTGCAGGTCTGACCTGTATATATTAACAGGACCACCATACATTATGTGTACATGTGTTAAATGGCCACATGGCAGATAACATGCAATTAATATGATCTGTGCATTATCAAGCCTGATAAATAATAACAATCTCAACTGCAACAGGCTGCTGTCACTGCAAAACATCAGAGGTACCTAAATAGGAGTGTCACATCAGTAAGATCATTATCCACACCTGTGTGATAGCTACAGGGTTCAATATGTATGTTACCACATTAGCCAGTACAATAGACTATACTATGGGGTATGCACATCTGTGCATACATAGAATAGCAAACTATAGTATGTGGCATGTGTGCATACATGCCTTGCATATGATGTTACATTACATATTGTACAGTAACACATGTAACTAAATGAAATATAGTTGTGTTATAAGTGCAGTAGTGACTTACCAGGCAACTCCAGGTTCAGTGGTTGTGAGACACCCACCTCTACAATATCAGCTAAAGCTTGTGGATGGAGTTCTGCAGGTGTCCCAAGTTGGCCAGTAACTCCTCAGTACGTGTGAGGGGGGGCTGGGTGAGTGGCCACCCCACCTGTTGCACCTTGTTCCCTGGCAATTGCATTTGCACACTGTTTTGTCCATATAATGAGGTTGGTGCAGTGTCAATGCACCTGCTGATAGGTGCGATTGTGGCCGCCAACATCATTTACCCTCCTGTGAAGTTCCTCCCACTGGGCATCCCGCTGCTGTGCATCCTGTGGCACATGGCTGAAGAGTGTTCCATGGTTGTCGAGGAGGTATCCAAGCAGGTGTATGGTGGCAGCCTGGTATGCAGCATACCTGGAAGACATAATGATGGAGACAGGTCACAGTAACTCACAGAGAAGTACAGAAGTACAGCTGAACATACATGTGTATCACATTTATTAAGATTGCAAATATGTCTTTGCAAATCTACATGACACTAACACCACTGATATGTTTAACTCACACACATTTGACACTTACTGGTGATTTGATGTTATCACCATATATGTGTGTGTCAAGGGATGATATTGCTCATACTCCATGTGTATGTTGTCTTGATGTGGGCATGTCTGTTTGCCTGTACTGGTTTCTTTACCTATCAGCACATGCCTGGATGTGTTCACATTAATGCAGTAGACCTTAATGCTGTGTATATGCCACATATATAGTCATACACAGCCTTAAGGGACATGACCTGTGACCCTGCAGACTTGCTCATGGAAAGTTGTACATGTATGTGTTTTGCCATATACATCTACATGGCACTGTACAGCAGTTTAGCATCCTGCCATGTATTACCTGTGTTGCACATGTGAAACACATGGGACAATGGGTAGCTTGATGGTATTTGCAGGGTTGGATATCAACTATAGCATGTGAACTAGTAGGCTATATTCCCTGGGCCATTTATGAGCCTAGGCTGAAAGGTTACCTATCTGTAACCAACAGACTGGTAAGTTTCAGTGGCCACTTCAAGCAGTACCACAGAACTGATCCACAGGGTTACTGATATATTTGCTATGCGGTCATCACACCATGTCTCAAAGAGGGGCAACGTGTAGCTTTGTTGGACAGGGATGCATAGTATGGCAGGAGTATGTAAAGTGTATGGGACAGGGATCTGTCAGGCATGTTGTGATCCTTGTACTAGAAAGGAGGATGCCCATGAAGTATGTGTTTATTTGAAATCAGGATGTGTAAATGTAGCATGTCCAACATCTCTGGGTTGGACATGGCTTTATTCAGGATAGGCATCATGCTACATAGTGGAGCTAGGGATTGGGAAGGCCAGTGTAGGACATCTGAACATGGCCAATAACCCTTAAAGGAAATATGTGATCTATTATGGGTCACTTGAGTGTTGAGTATGGCTGAACAATGATCTCTATATTCATGGATGGCACCCTGTCATGATTAGGGGTGCCACTTACGACTACCTGACTGGTGTGGTGAAGTAACTATCAAAGGAAAGATTACTGTCCAGCTGCATCCCATATACACACAGTTTCCATTATGTTGACCTCTGCCTAGGTGGTAGTTCATGGGTACATGGTTTTTAACATAGGGGATGACAATGCAATACTTAGCTGTCAGATTGTGGCCATACATCACACACCACACATTTGACCCACAAAGGCCCTTCTGTATGTTGCCTGCAGCACTCATTGAGTCAACTATTGCTCCTAGTTCATAGTCATTTGCATCCCAGACAATGTGTGGGGTGTGGTGTTAGGTGGGTTTGGCAGTGTACATGGCATAGAAATTACAGACCCCCAAGATGGCCACATACACAAAGCTGACATTAGTAAACACCAGTAGCTGACTAGTGGACATGCCTGTATGAGCATTCAGTACTACAAGTACCAAGTACTGTATTTAGTTTACTTATTGCTTATGAAGATGTTTTAGACAGTGATGCTCACATGTAAATATGTGTGTTATAGACGTGACAACACTGGCTATTACAGAAACATAGCAGCTACCTTTAGCAGCAATCCTCCCCTGAGGAGCACATTACATCCTGATAGTTGATTACAGATGATACAAGTGTCAACAGGTCTGTATCCTTTTCTGGGTATATACTCACATATCCACCAGAATCATGAGCTTTGTTGCCCACAGACACCCACTCCCCAAACAGAGTCAGGCATCAATAGACTCTGCTGCCACTATCAGCATGATCAGGGTATAATCAGATAGTGTAAGCCATCACCTGTGAAGCAGCTATTAAACATGGGCAGCAGTCTTCTACATCTTACACTCCTACTGCAGATTTTACACTGGAGTTAAAGATGATATGCAACCTGTTTCATTACCAGTACTGTGCACAACCTTACATACAGTATTTGCAAGCGGCTGTTAGGTTGGCAATGAGACGTTAGGCTACACAATCCTGAAAGTTCAACCAGTGTGTCTCTACTCTCAATATCCACTCTATGTAGGTGTGCACATAGCCATTTGGGCCAGCCCTGTAACAAGGGTCACTACACATTTGCATAACATGTACACATGCACAGCTGTTATTGCTTGCAAACGATACTAGAGAGGTGGATATTACATGTGTTATGTGCATGGATAGTTACCTAGCTCTTCCAATTTTCTTTGCTATCATGCTGCAAAACTGTCAGATGAATACAAGTCATATGTATCCTGTTATTGAGTATTGCAATTGCCAATAGACATAACTAATGTTTGCATAACATAACAGAAATGCTATATAAAATGGAATACAGATCTGCCTAAAATACTGTACATTACACAGTTATTGGCACAGCATCCCACAATGCAAATCATATTTGCACAGTAAGCCCACCTTTGACATGTTCATCTCACTAATACACCCATACATATGTCTATTGTTACAATATATCAACGTATACTATCCCCTCTTATAGCACATACTTGTTGGACCAACCCTGATACTGACAGTGGCTAGAAAATAATTTAATTCCAAGCCCATATATATAATCCCTTGTGGTATATGAGGAGTTTGCCTTATGACCTACAACAGTACACACATAGAATACTACAAGCATTACTACTGCTCAACAATACATCACTACAAGATAGCTATTTCCACTATATGCATTGATTACACTGTAATTATTACAGAACAGGTTCTACATACACAGACATACTAAATGTTATACATACCTTCTTGGTAATTGGAGGTGTTATTGACTGGTATATTAATCGTTTTCGGTTTGTGTTTCAATTTTCTGTTGGGTATTTTGTACTGTTCTGCAGATAGATACAGATGGTTTGAATGTGTGACAAGGCATCCTTTTATAGTTAGATATCAGTAATATGTGCTATCCTGATCACCAATTGGTGTACCAAAGTAGTTAATTACATACACATCAGCTCTGCAGCTACACCTTTAGCCAATACCATGGCAACAGTGGAGTATAATTGAGTACTCCACTGGGGCATTGTCCCTTTGCCGAACTTGTGAGGAAGAAAGCCTGAAAGTGTTGTTTGAAATCCATTGCAACAGCTGTATGGAGACAAACACAAATATACTGTGTATAATGCCTAGAAGATTTAGTCTAAATGTGAGTACTGCTGTTATATTTCTGAACATTGCTACTTGTGCAGGGTTTGTCTGTACCTAATACTTCTGCATATGTTTCAGTCTGGTCAGGATGTTTGACCACCTCAAGGCTGTATGGCTATGCATATGATGTTATGGGGTTTACAGTGTGCTCTCCAGACATCTTTGTTTGGTGTAAATGTGTATCATACTGTGATGATAATCAGTAATTGGTAACACTTCCTGGTGTAATTACTTTTCAACCCTCTGAAACAGGATTAGTTCAAACAAACCCTGTAACATCAGCAGCTGTTCCATTGTATAACAGCAACTATTTCACATAGGGCCATGTTAGTGTGTCTCTGTCCAGGTATGTTAAGGTTTCAGCAGATGCCGTACAGTGGGTGAATAATTGGTTATGGTATGACAGTATGTATTGTTGTAATTAGTTTGGGTGTGGGGGAGATGTTGGTGGGTGCACATAGCAGATGCAGGTGTGTAGGAACTGCTTTTATACATATTCTGTATGCGTGTGAGGGTTCTTTCCCTGTGTGAACACCTATCCCTTAGTGGACTAATACTATGGTAATTGCAGGCTGATTCATTAAGGCACTGTTAAATGCTTCCTGTATAGCATGCAGGTAATGTTAGTCCTTGAATCCTTTTGGCAATACATAGGAATGTAATAAAGTTTTGCTAAATGAAAGATGTCTGTGTATTTCTGTCATGGATATTTGCAGTCTTTGTAGTTGTGTTGGTGACTAACCCGATTTGGCTCATGTCCATAGAACATATTTGTAATAGTGTATTGGCATATACTCTTCATATGCTATGTTCATATTGTTTGGGGGTGGCAGAATGTGTGATTGCTATGGTCCATGTTATACTCAAATTTGAACACTTCAGATGCTGTATACACACATGCATGTATGTATGTGTTTATATATATATATATATATATATATATATATATATATATATATATATATATGTGTGTGTGTGTGTGTGTGTGTGTGTGTATAGATATAGATATATAATATATACTATTGCATACATTTATATGTACCTCCATAAATGTGTAGATATTTTTAACCTATCTATATACCTACATATATATGTATATGTCTATATATTGAAATGTATCTATCTCTCTCTCTCTCTCTCTCTATATATATATATAGCATACACCTTTCATTGGGTACATGGCAGTTTGTCCTATTTCCACACAATCCTCCCTTTTGTGTTTTAACCTGTCTGAATATACAACTGACATAGGTACATCTCAGGTAACTGAGTGGTAGGTTACTCTGAGGATGGTGTACATGGTTTACGGGTTCATAGGTAGGTACTAGGTTATCAGCCCAAGGGCCTATGAAATCCTAGCCAACAAGGTTCCCTGGCTTATGCCACCCAAAAAAGTTATTTTTCTGTGCCACTGTCGAGCAGAGATACAGAAGTGATCCTCGGGGTGTATTTCCTATTTCCCATCCACTCATCAAGATTTTTCTTGAAGAGATAAATAACCATGCAGGTCTCAAACCCAGGACCCTATACACCATAGTCACAGTAGTTAACCACCAAGCCATCACAGAAGTTGCATGTTCTAATCCTGGAAGTGGTTATTATTTTACCTCTTAGAGCAGGCACTGGTAGGGAAAGTGTGATTAATGCACATTTAAGCGGTTGTAAGCAGGTTTGCCCATGGTCTGTGCTATGGTAAGCAAAGGTTAAACCTGTAAAGTGCTTATCCGTTTAACCATGTTTAAGAGCTGCTTACTGTCATGCAAACCTATGCAAAGCCGCTTACAACTGCTTAAAAGTGCTTTAATCAACCTGCATCCAACAGCCATTATTCTGGCCCTCAAAATAAATTAACAGCCCTTGCACCTGGGACCATAAACACCACAGTCACTGACTTTACCACTAAGGCATCTGAGATGTACAAATGTTATGGTGTTTAGAATATACATTTTACTATGGGCATTCCTCACTACTGAAAACAAATGTGACAGCTAGTTGGTGTACATATGTGTGATACATGTTAATGTTCATATGTTTGTGGAACTAAGTGTTGCAATGTGACATGACAGGGTGTATTATGGATGTGCATGGTTCTTGTTTTGTGTCCTTTTTATATTGTCTCCATACTCCATGTATACCCCTCCAGTTCACTTATTGAACATCCAACCCAAGCTCTCCTTGATGCATAATTTCATTACCCATCATTCCTCCCCCACCCCAATCTCCACATACACAACAACCATCCCTTCTTTGGTGAATTAAGTTGATATTAATAGTTATAATACCAGAGCTGCATGTGTTTTGTGTACACTTCAATTCCTTTGGATTGCTTCTGTGTCACAAAGTGTGTTCATAGATGTTTATATATATGGCTACAGATGTAACTGTATATATATATATATATATATATATATATATATATATATATGTGTGTGTGTGTGTGTGTGTGTGTGTGTGTGTGTGCAGACATCACTGACATATATATATATATATATATATATATATATATATATATATATTTAGTATTAATTTGTAACAGTTCTACATATGTAGACTTGTATATGTTGATTCACAAACTACAGTACATTACAATGCACTGTACATATGTACACAAAGTGACTGTCCCATTTGTGGTCAGTACTGTGGAATGCCTATAGTATACGGTGTAGTCTAAAGACCACGAAACATGTATACAGCTCAGATGGCTTAGTGGTAAGTCCCATGGCTATGGTGTGCATGGTCCGGGGTTCAAGACCTGTGATGCTTTAAAAATGTGCTTTACTCCAGAATAAGGCTCAGTTAAGCAGTTGTAAGCATGTTTAAAAATGTTTGCGTGACATTAAAGCAGCAGTTAAAAAAACTTTAAAACTTATAGCCTGTGCCTCCAAACATGGCCACATCTGCTAACTACTCAGGATATATACATTTCAGTGAAGTAACATCTCACTATGTGTTTACATCACATTACATTCTCTGTTGACTGTACTCTCCAGCACACATGGGTTTATATGGGTGTTTCAAATGTTTATTATATAGACAATTACTACCTATACATGCAAGCAGTGATTAAGGTATAATTTTTAACATGAAAAACATCTCTGACTTTATTGGGATTTGAACCACAAATGCACAGATACTATGCAAATGCTGTAACCATTACTCTATTGACTTTAACATTGCTTTTGCCTATTTCCTATTTAGATTATTTCTATGTGTAAGCTAGGCTAAGCAAAGGGTGGAGGCACCCAAACCCACTGAGCTTCACTTACTCTTGAAATAAAAACATAACAAATGAAATGAGAGACTATAAATTAAATTCCTAACTACATTAGGCATAGCCCCTCACTGACACACTTCAAGAGAAACTTTGATGTGTGAAAGGGTAACAGAATATACACCCCTGGAATCATGCGTCCCAAAACCATACAGCCAGGGGGTGGGGGAGTCCCTCCAGTTTTATAACTGCAAGACCTGTTGGGGAAATTGAATGGTGTTGATTTTTCACGTTAACATGCCCTGTTTAGATCACTAAGTGCCCCTATCACCCTCTGCCACCCCAGTCTTTAACAGCTTCCTGGAATCACTTCATTGGCTATGCTTGACAGAGGCTCAGTTACTTCATCAATGGTGCGGAGAAAGCCACCACACTGTAGCTATGTTTCTAAATGCCCTTGGGCAGATAGCTTACTACCTATCTGTGAACCTCTAAAGTGAAAACCATCACAGACATACTATATGAATAAACAGAGCTTTCAGATCACAAAATACAGTGAAAAATCACCATGTAGTCAGAAAACAGTTACGTACAGCAAAACATTCAGAACACTGATAATTAATCACTCCCAAAGCCTATCTTGGAAGCTAGAAGACTTGTATAAGTTTAAGGCTTTCTATTGCTTACCAGTAGGTTACCTACAGGAAAGATGAAACAAGCACAGATGGGAAACATGCATGCAACAATACCATACCGGCTTGCATGTGTCAGCCTTAGACTTTTGAATACTGTCCAAGGCTATTGGCGCCCCCATGGTGCCTTTTTTAGACAAGTCTCAAAGGTGAATCCCACCTCTATAAACAGCACAATAGCGAAATCAATGAGGGTTATGCTACTTATCGCCAGGAGTTGTAATCACAAAATGCATGCACTCACAGCACTCCTCAGTATGGACAAAGTCAGCATCTGTGCAGTAACTGAGACCTGTTTTAAGGCTCCTGAGAGCACACCAGCACTTCCGGACTACAACCCATACCACACATTTTGGCCACAGAACATGGACTGACGCAGACATGGAGGGAGTGTATCCATATTCATTAGGGATACCTACAGCTCCAGGTTATAGGGGTAGCATGATACCTCTGAGATCATCCATGGGCAGCTAACATCAGCAACAACTGCAATGCAAACTGTGGCCTACTACAGATCACCCTCCGTGACCCAGGACCCCATTCCCCCTACCTGGAGACAGTGGAAAACATGACAGTCCTACTGAACATCCTGGTATTGGTCAATGTCAACTACCCTACCATTAACTGGGAAACTTACTGGAGTACTCACTTCCAGGCCCAGCGCTTCTGGAATTTATCACCAAATATGCCCTGTATCAATCAGATAGTAAACTCCCTAATGAGAGGTGTAAACATACTAGAAGTGGTAATCACCAACATGGGTGACAGGTGCACCACAGCAGAGGTACACCAGTCACTGGTTAGATATGACCATGAACTATTCACTGATGATTTCCACACCCAACCATCTCCTCCCAAGGAAACCACAGTGAATATCTTTCCTACAGCTAAATTCACACTACTAAAGACAGAGGTGGGAGGTTTCACAGCCCCCATGCTAAGGGAAAATACTGCTCAAGATATAGAAAGATTTACAACTGCTCTCTATAAGCACCTACAAGGATGTATGGATCGTGCCATCACTGGTAAACCAAGACTCGCTTCTCCTAGACAAGGAAACCAGTCTGGTGGACCCCTGCAATAAACAGGCTATACAACAGAAGCAGGACAGTAGTCCAGAAAAACAGCAAAACCCAAGAAGGGCAGACATCCGTGACCAGTATTAGTAAGAAACTTAGGTCCCCCATGAAATCATCCAAGGCTAACATCAACAGGAAAATAGGCAAGGATTCCACAGATAACCACAAAGCCTTCTTTGGCTATGTCAAGTAAGTGGTAACACACAGATTTGCACTGTGCCGGTGCAATATAATACAAAATATACTGACCCTACTGATATCGCCAACATCCTTGCAGATACATTCAGTGCAAACTTCACCCCCTAAAGAGCCCACAACAATACCTAAAAAGTACAGTATCCCAGACATCAGAGACACATAGGTAGAAATGGCCCTCTTAAATGGCAAAAACACAGCATCAATGGAGGTAGATGGTGTCCCAGACTGCATCTTGCAAACACTACAAGACAAACTAACCCCCACCTAATTAAGCTTTTCAACCTCAGCTTCTAAACAGGCTACATGCCCATACAATGGTGCATAACAATGGTTATTCCACTCCACTAAGGTGGAAACACAACTGACCATGGTAACTACCACCCTATAAGCCTGAGTAGCCTGGTCTGCAAATCTATGGAGCACATCCTCATGGCACTCATTAACAAAGACATTGGTAACCTCCAAAGATCTTACCCAACCCAGGTCAGCTTGGTTGAGTGCAGATCATGCCTACTGAACCTGTTTGACATCTTACAGACAGTCACCAAGACATTAGATGAGGGGAGAGGTGGTTCACACATACTACCTGGACCTTGCCAAGGCTTCTGACACCATTCCCCACTGAGCTATTATTGATAAACTCACCAGCCTGTACATAAACCCATACATCACAGGATGGGTTGCCAACAGGCTTACACACAGAACCCACATGGTAAGGCTAGCAGCCTCCAGGTCCAACTCTTAACCAGTCACAACTGGTGTCCCACAGGACTCAGTCCTGGGACCCCTAATGTTTGGCATATACTTCTCAGAGGTACAGGCAAACACAAGTGGACTACAGCAGACCATGTCTGGCAATGACTGCAAACTGGGAGCCATAACTGACAGTCCAGCTGACAGACATCCTTCAAGTCGCCTCACAGAGACCGACACAGGGTGTCAAAGTCATGGCCTCCAGCTAAGTGCCACAAACTGCATGGTCATTCCATTTTGGAAAAACTAAACACCCACATATAAACACATAAGTGGCATCCACTTTAATACAGACAAGGTAATAGGGTATCTGGGGACTAAGGTAGATAGTGATCTCTCCTTTGACAATCATATATCCAAAGTAGTTAGGACATCCTTCTATGTAGGCAATCCGATTACTAAAGGGTTCACATCTAAACATACTGAGGTTATAGTGCCCCTTTACACATCACTCATCAGTCCCATCATAGAGTATAATAACCCATTTGGGATGTAGCTCAGAAGACACTTCCAACAGCTGGAAGGTCCAGGAATGTACCTCACCAAGAGGATTACTGGCCTCAAACATATGTCCTATGCAGCCAGACTGAATAAACTCCTGCTTTACTCAGTGGCATGCCGTTTACTCAGAGATGATCTCTGCTGGCCAACAAAGCCATGTCCAACTCAGGCTTAATGAATATGCTCCACCTATGGGAATCCATGTCACAGTGAGTCACACGCTGTAGTGAGGCAAACCTTGCCACAACAATAACTAGAAGATACTGGAGGGACAGATTCCTGTCACAGAAACTCCTCATGCTTTGGAACAACATCCCTATTTACATTATACAGAGCCCCTCACTAAAACTTTTCAAGAGAAACCTTGAAGAGTGGCTGGGGAACAGTAGATACCCCCCAGGGATCCCGCCATTGGCTCTGCACCACAGAGGGACAGTTAATGAATCAATGGGGTGGCAAAAGCTGACACATTTTGGCTAGGTTTATAAATGCCCTCAGGCAGTTAGCCAAGTACCTACCTATGAACCTATGAACCTTTACATACATTATCAGCACATGCTGATAGCTTAATTTACTGTTCAGGTGTTGACTTACTTTGTGCCAATAGCACTTGTGTGTGCAATAGTTGAGGGCTGCCTATGTTGGATGCACACAGTAGACTACCTATACATGACAATTTACAGGTAGTCTTGTGTGTGTGACATCCATTTTTACTGTGTGTGCAGGTGGAGAAAGGTGTCAGTCCCTAGGTGCCTACACTGTCAGTGTGTGTGTGCTATACGTTCCCTCCTTGCCAAGGCATGGGCATACTGGGCACGCCTCCGTCTGCCTACTAGGGCTGGCTCAGGGTGTTCGTGGTTTGAGTACCTCTGTGCATATGGGGTCATTGGCAATGGTGGTGGGCTGTGAGGGCCTTCACCATTCTGTCCCTACTGCAGCTGTTTCCACAGGATCATATTGTGTAGCATGGCACATACTATGAAGATGTGGGCACACGTGCCTGTAGAGTACTGCAAGGCTCCACCAGATATGTCCAAACAACGGAACCATGATATAAGCATCCCAAACACACGTTCTATGATGATTCTGGTTTGTGCATGTGCCTCATTATGGTATTCTTGCATGGGTGTGTGTGCATTTCTGATGGGAGTCATCATCTATGGTTCCAGTGCATAGCCAGCATCCCCCACCAGGTGGCCATATGGGATGTTCCCCCTGGTAAATACCTGATACAGCTGTGAGGCATGCCAGATGTGGGAGTCGTGATAGCTTCCAGGGCTGCCAGTGCACATATCCATGATAATGTCCTGGGCATTGCACATGACCTGGCAGTTGATGGAGAGTTATACTTTGCAGTTTATGTAGCACCTACCCTGTTCACCGGGTGGTGACTTGATGTGCATGTGCATGCAGTCTATTGCACCCAGTACCTCCGGGTATTCTGCCACATGGTGGAAGAGATGCATATTGCTGGCCAACTCCTCCTGCATTTGGGGGAAGTATATGTGCTCATTGGCATGTGGTAACATGGCATCCAGGAACTGGTGAAGTACCCTGGATGCTGATGCCTGTGAGATCCCCATGACATCCCCAGTTAGCTTTGAAAGGTACCTGTAGCTAGTATTCTCAGGCTTACACATATCTTCGCATCCACTGAGATGGGTTCCCCTCTGTTTGTTCTGGCTCTGAGGCGTGGCCGACACAGCTCTACAAGTTGCTGTAGGGTGTCCCTGTCCACCCTGTAATGCTCTACTATCTCCAGATCATGTAGCCCCTGGTAGGTTATCCTGGGTTTGAATACTCTTCTCCTCCTTTGGTGCCTGAGGTGGTTGTGAGCATCATCCTCCACACCACCTTCGGTCTCCAACACATGCTGGTGGATCAAAGCTATGGCAGCCCCTAACATGTACATATTAAAAGTTCTCCCTCTGTATACACCAATGGTGCAGAGTGTATGGGAATATACAAGTGTGTGTGAGGTGCTTTCACACTTTATACTGTTGTGCTATGGATGCTGCTGATGTCATTGGGTGTGTATGAGCAATTCCAGCTGCAGGGTATCTTAATTATGGGTTTTACAGTGAGTACTGCAAGTGTGGAGCCTGTAGTGTGGAGTTATGCTTGCCTGCTGTGATTAATCTTTTGCCCTTTAATTCACTTTTAAACCTAGATCCCCTCCCATTATCAGGCATGCATCCACCTGCCATCTTTCTTGTTTTGTACTTTCCCTACCCAGTCATGTGTTGCAAAATGTGTCTTGTAACTGATATAATGCCAATCTGCTTTGATCTGCTGTGACACTTTACTGTTTTCTTTGCAGTACAGCCCCTCCCCTTTCCTGTTCTGCAGGTAGCTGCTTGCAGCCTTGTTAGCTGTTGTCAATGGCCCACTGTAGGTTCCTAGGTGTTAATTAGTCATTTGTACTCCAATTTCCCTGCTGCAGCATTTCCTTACTTTTTTCCTATATCCTTCCTGTTTCAGCTCCAGTGCACGCCGCGCAAACCCATTTACTGAGCTTAAGCACGTTTTCATCTCCGTTCACATGCATACTCGGTTACCTTGTGTACTCTCAGCTAAGCAAAGCTATAGCCAGTTCAACACACCCCTATCCTGCAGCTTTGCTTAGCTACAGGCAAACCGGATTAGCAATGCTCCAATGTACTTACAGCCACACCCCTCTCTTGATGTCATCTTTATCTCAGGGGCACACCTTGGTGTTATAACACTATGCTGTGAGGTGCATCCTTACACTAGTGGGGAATCTGTGATTCACTATTACTCCTCTCATTTGCATGGCATTGCCTACTAATTCCTAGCTACCGTGCATAACACTGTCACAGCCCCTTAGCAACCCTGTGTAACATGCCTGCCATTGACTATTATGGGGAAATCATGATATGTGTTACATTGCAATTTTATTCTATATTTTTCTATTTTCCTTGCGATCCCGTTTGCGCACCGCTGCTCTGTGCTTAAATTTTGCGATTGTGCGAAAAAAAATAAATGTTATTTTTATATTTTGTACATTTTTTTTTTTTTAATGCCAATGGCTATATATTTAGCCAGTGGCATATATTAACAATATAATGCATGTGTTTGGTCTGTAGTCATGACTCCGATTTTATGTTTGCAAAAATGTAAACCGTTTTTTACAGTTTATATTTCTGCATGTTTACACTATGCCTGCACCACTTCCTGGATTGCTACATACCTTCATTTGCATGCTACACTGCTGCACATGGGGTAATTAGCATACAGGGCCCGGGAGCTGTGTGGGTGTAGCGTACGCAGGTAGTGCACATGGGAACAGCTCATACCTGGATCACTCGCCGGCCATATTTGGTGTTGGAAAGCCGACGCTATGCCTGCACCTGGCACATGCTTCATGAATCCATGTAGGATTCACTGCACAGGGGTTTGAACCATACCTCTTAACCTCTTAACAGCAAGAAATCTGAACAAAGCTATAAATAATTGGGGGGCAAAGGCCCAAAAAATAGGGGCAATTTTCAAATACTGCTCTTACAAACTTAAAACGTTAATAGAATAACAGGTTTTGAATTAGTATGAATTTTTTGAAGGATATGAAATCTGAATCTCAAATGTCTGTCATTATTTTCTGAATTTAGTCCCCAGTGATTTGCCAGTGATTTGCCAAAAACCCAGAATTTTATGAGAAACAGACCAAAAATATGACAGTCTGCAAAAATCTGTACAGTTGAGAGGTATGGTTTGAATATAACATAGGCAGTCTGCTAGGCCTCGTGGAAAGCCTCATTATAGTGCTGGTTATACATATGTGGCAGTGATGTCTATTTTTGGACTTTGCCTACAAAAACAAACTAGCCACCATATTTATAAGACGTCTTTGAGTCAATGACCATAAAGACATTATTTCACTTCCTTTGTTAGAGCAGAACTTTTTGTTTGTAATGAAGAAAATTAGGAAAAGCTCTCTAAGCAGTTACCCTGAAAACACTGAATTTTTAAACAGCTTCAAAATGGGCAGTGCATTTTTAAGCTGTTAAAACAGTAGCTTTGGAAACAATTTTTCTGAACAGCTTTAAAACTGAAATTTAAAGAGAACATTTTATTTTCCTAGGATTTTATTTTTGTTTTGATCATATACCAGTATTAGTTATTAGTGCCTCATCTGTTTTGCTTTAAAACATAATTTTTAGCACATACTTGTTGACTTCATTTGCAGGTCTGCTTTCTACTTGTTTTTGTTGCAGTGAAACACTACAGATATGGTGTAGCCAGTTTTATATGAGAAGTGTTCTCATTTCCCCAAAGTTATGTAACAGTAGAGTTAATACATAAGGAAGTGGATGTGGGAATACAGGGGCCTTGCTTTCAAAAAAAAAAATACCACTTTTTTTTCTGTTTGTTGTTTTGTGTTTTGTTTCAGATATAGTGGTTTAACTAACAGTTGTTTGTATTAAAAAGCACAAGTTCAATCCACAATGTTTAAAGAGTGTAAAGCCATTTGAAGTTTTAGATATAAAAAAAATACCTTTTACTCACATGTTTTAAACTTTCTGTAAAATGAAAACAATGTTTTCTCATAGCAGATGGTCTTTTAAATGTTCTTTCTGAGCTTCCTCATAAAAGTCTATCATAGTTAAGAATCTTTTTAGGTGAACAACAATCAGTTGTATATTATTATTTACTGTCCTGCTTTAAAAAATAACTAATCATAATCCATTATAAATGAACTATTCCAAGGATTCAGAAAGAACTGAATCAAGGGGGTTAAGAACTCTAGCCAAAAGGGACTGTTTCCACAGTTGTGGAAAATGTGATACAGAGACACATTAACCTCAGTGAGGAAAGACCTCATTATCATCTAATTTCCAAGTCTCTGAGTCGCATGATGTTATCATTAGTGTTAACCAGCAATTTCATGTGGTAATCACCTCTAGCAGTGCATGCATCACATTGTTATAAGCACTTCCTTCACTCATTTTCATATACTCATTCAAATGCACACACATGCATCTACATGCACATGCACATTTGTGCATGCCACAAACTCACACACACACACACACACACACACACACACACACACACACACACACACACACACACACACACAAAACACATGCAAGCATGCATACAAACACAGGCACACACATGTTCACATAAACACATAGATGCACACACACACACACACACACACACACACACACAAACATACCTCTTACCTATCCCTTATCTGACAGAATGTCTCTGATGTACCCTCTTATTCTTTTCCCAGACCTTTGTAACTCATGGATGATTACAATGAATAATGCCAGACATTAGACCCTTGT
Organism: Protopterus annectens; assembly: GCF_019279795.1. Taxonomy (NCBI): domain Eukaryota; kingdom Metazoa; phylum Chordata; order Ceratodontiformes; family Protopteridae; genus Protopterus; species Protopterus annectens. The sequence continues at coordinate 84,823,130 of NC_056732.1, read as the reverse complement.
AACTCACATATGATTACAGTCAGTCAATAAAGCCAGACATTAGACCCTTGTTAACTCACATGTGATTACAGTCAGTCAATAATGCCAGACATTAGATCCTTGTAACTCACATATGATTACAGTCAGTCAATAATGCCAGACATTAGACCCTTGTAACTCACATATGATTACAGACAGTCAATAATGCTAGACATTAGAATTCTGTTCTTCTTATTCTTCAGAAAGTGGATCATGATGTTACACCTGTTGTTCTATTAACTTTTTAAATAACTCAAAGTAATATTTAGAAAATCTCCCTGGTGCTATTTAATGTTCTCACAGCTTTGTCTGGAAGTCTTCAGTAATGCTATTTAGCGGTATGGTGCTCCCCAAATGATTATACCCCCATCCTTCACAACTATCCCTGAACTTTGCCCCGTTCTATTGCTCATGACTCATGGACTTTTACAATTGGTCAATAATGTCAAACAATAAGAGTTTCATATTTCTTATAGTTCATAAAAATCAAATGCAATACAAATACTCTTGGTTAGTGCAGAGCTAAGGCTTGGGGTTGCTCAAAGCTGCTTTCTGTGCTAAAGTTTCAGGGCTTGAACTTTTTTCTTCACGTTTTAATATAATATTTTTCAGTAACTTTTTCAGTAACAGTAAGAGTACCGCCCCTCCAGTGTCTAGTGATGGCACAGAGGACTAGCACTCTGTATTATTGACAGGTTCCTGTAAGTGCTGATGATAGAGGATTCATAACTTTTTTTTCTGTCCATTCAAATCCCTTCTGTCAGGTGTTTTTCCCACTCATATTTCTATCATGCTGCAGAACTGTTGTTTTATTAACTTTTTAAGTGATTTTAATGAAATATTTCAATAGCGTTCCTGTTGTCTAATGTTCCTACCCCTTTCTCTGCATCGATTGTGCTGCATAACTATTGCTTTATTAACTTTTTTATTGAATTAGGGTATCCCTGTTATCTAGTGCCCCCCCCCACATTACAGGATTTGCTCATTAGTCTATGTGAATTTGGTGGTATGACAGCACCCCCATGCACACATTCACACATTCATTAATGCGCAAACACATACACACACACACACATACCTTTCAACCACTTTGAGCAAAACAATCTGGACAAAGCCATGAATAATAGGGGTGAGAAAGGCCCCAAAAAGGGGCAATTTTTAATCATTCATCTTACAACCTTAAAAAGTTGATGTAATAGTTTTTGTATTAGTATGAATTTTATATAGGATATGAAGTCTAAAATTCAAATTTTTGTCATTATTTTCTGACTTCAATTTTCAATGATTTTCCAGTGATTTGCCAGAAAACCACACTTTTTGGAGAAAGAGACCAAAACTATGAGGCGAAAATCTAGACAGCTGAGAGGTATGCAAACACACACACACACACACACACACACACACACACACATACACACACACCTGAGATCACTCATCTAACTGCATATACTCACACATGCAGCCACACACACACAAACACAAACATCTACCCACACACTCCACCACTATCTGGCCACTAAACTCACTGGCATGCCACCAATGACAGTAATGGGTGAACTTTTGGCTGAGTTAATTAACTCAGCCAGCTTTGCTAATTTATGCAGACAAGAGAATTTCTGAAGTGCTTAACTATGTAAATGCCTTACAGCAGGAATGTGTTGAAGAGAGCACACGGATAATTAGCATCGGCCATTCCATAGAATGCTTCATTAGCTTACAGCTTGACCAAGAAGACAGCCCACTGCTGTGATCCTACAGACCATGTAAGATCATTGTGATGATCCTGTCTCAGATTCAAAAAGGGACAACACCAGCAGCAGCAGCCTCTGTTAAGGCTTTTCACTGGTGGCAGCCCTTTCTGAATCTGGACTTACGTCTTATTCAAGTTTGCTTTCTGTTATTTATTGTTATCACACAAGGCCCTTTATGTATTTTGCAAACTGGCTATTTTTCATGGCTGAATCAGTGACATTTATAGTGATCTGATAAAGTCAAAGATGTCTTTTTGTTTTTGATTTTTCTCTGACACAACTTTTCTGTGTCAGGTTTGAATTATTTGCATCTTGGTTAGTTGATCAATATAAGTGAACTTCAGGGGTCTTGTCAGTGCTATTAGTCATGAATACTACATGTCTGGGTGTAGTTTTATGTTCCCTCTGTACTATACTTCTGAACTTTATCATTTAAAATTGCATATTTTTCTTGGCTTAGAATGGCCTACACATATCCTTTCTTGCACATCCACAGACTTGTCATTAGGATCTGACGTGATATCATGCACATGTTGTCAAACATATGGAATTGCAGGATACCCAGATAAATAGGAAGGCAGGGTAGAATAGTAGGGCTTTAAGTATGTCATCTATTATGTTTAATTCTGCTTAAACTATCTATTCATCTTTTCCATGATGGCTCTTTATTGTGTACTTTAGTATTACAAACAAAAACGTGCAGGGTCAACAGTGATAAACCATCAAGTAGAATAAAAATATAAAATATTTTTAAATTTTGCTAAATCTGTGTCAATGTTTTAACTTATTTTTAAATTATTAGTACATATTCTCTTGAACCTTGCAGTCATCAATGTGAGCTTTATATCTGCACTGCTTAAGTACGATTTGTTTCTAAATGAAACAAGTTAAGACTCATAACAAAAGTAGTGGCTAGTCACTACAAGAGGTGAGTTACAGAGTAGAAATACTTTGTCTCCACTAAGTGAATAGTACAAATGGCCAGCCTTAGACACAAGAGACATAAGAAACATATGGAGCAGCAGAAACCTAGTGCTCTACTACGATAGGGGTGCCATAAAAATGTTTTTTTATTACTTCTCTTGAATAAAAGCACACCTGCTAAGAAAAGAGTGGCACCCTGTAAAACAAGTGCTTTCATTTTTAGGCTTTATGCTTGATCCTACCCATCATAATCTAGACCATGAATCATAGATCCTTTGAGGCCTCTAAGGCTTTCTGGTTCATTATCTAGATGTGGTGGGTGGGACTGAACTGAAAGCCTGGACATGAACCATAATAGATGGCAATGGCCACAGTCATGCCACAGTGCTGGGAGTTTGTAGGCAGTATCCTGAGGATCTGTGAGAGAATGCTGCATCGGGTGCATCTATAAAGAATGTCCTGGTTTGCAGCAGATACATTTTTTAACTTCAGTGGCAACAAACCAGATATTCATACCTTTCATCTGGTCCACTTTCAGAAAATCTCTCTGATGTTGCCTCATTTTTTTTTCTGTTGTTTACATACCTATCATCTGAACTTGATTTCACAAAATATCCCTGATTTTGCATGGTAGTTTTGCCCTGTCCCTCTTAAAACTTTTACATTTCTGGTAAATCACTGAGGATTACAATCAGTCACTAATGTCAGATATTAGTTTCACACTTCTATTTATTTGGAAAATGCAGGTTGATACAAAACCTTTTGTTCTATAAGTTTACAAGTGAACCACAATAATACTTAGAAATTATGTTTGATTTATGGGTTTTGTCCTCACATTACTTTTGTATTTGTCCAGAGTTCATAGGTTCATAGGTGTGTACTAGGCTAATGGCCCTGGAGCCTTTACAAGCCTAGCCCATAGGATTACCCTGGCATTGTGCCACCCGATATTAGTTTCCAGTGCCTCTATAGAGTAGAGCCACTGGAGTGATTCTCGGGGTGAATTTTCTATTTCCCATCCACTCATCAAAATTTCTCTTCAAGAAGGCCAATAAGGTGCTCTGTTTGACATGTACGAGAAGTCTATTCCATAGCATGGACAGTCTCTGGGTTATGAACCTGTCCCTCCAGCACATCCTGATGATTGTGGTAATGAGGTTGATGTCTTTGGAGCATGTGGTGCGGAGGGATTGGAATTTCTTTAGATGTAGCATTTCTACAAGAGCTGAGTCAGACATGGCTTTGTAAGTCAAGCAGAGGTTGCCTCTAAGTAGGTGATATGAGACAGAATAGTTGAAGTTTTTTGAGTCTGTCCATATAGGACAACTGTTTAAGGCCTAGGATCATCTTTGTAAGGTACTTTTGTGGCCTCTCCAGTTGTTGTAAGTGTCTAGTGAGGTGCATGCCAAATGGGGCATTGTACTCGATGATTGGCCTAATGAAGGAAGAGTAGAGGGAGACAATGACCTCTTTCTTCCTGGATGCAAAACCTTTAGTATTGAGATGTGGCACATAGAAGGACTTTATGACCACAGTGGCAATGTGGTGGTCAAAAGAGAGGTTGCTGTCAACTTGTGTTCCCAGATCTCTTATAACACCTTCTGTGTTTTTTATTAGGTCCATGATGATGCGTTCCATAGCTTTTAATATCAGACTCATCAGGCTAAAGAGGCGATAGTTCCCAGGGTCTGCAGTCGGTCCTCCTTTGTGGAGAGGGATGAGTGTAGCAGTGCACCATTCGGTAGGGACAAAGCCTGAGTTGAGGCTGTGATTGAATAAGGCACACAGGTGTGGTGTCAGTTCACTTTGTAGTTCATGTAGAAGACAGCCAGGGATATTGTCAGGTCTCATAGAAGCTGTTTTCTTGGCCTTGGACAGTGCTATTTTAACCTGTGCAGCAGTAATACTGGGTGCCTGGCAATATACTGGTATTGTAATTGGTCCTTTGGGGGGGAGTGGGGTAAAGTTGGCACTGAATCTAAGTTGGCAATATCTGTTAGCTCAGTATAGGAGGTACCATTGTGAAGTAGCTCAGAGCAAATCCTGGTATTGCCATGGAGATTCTTTGCATAACTATAGAAGGCCTTGTGGTTGTCTTTACTATCTGCTGCAATTATTTTTTCATCACTAGCTTTAGAGGATTTGATGAGGGATCTCATCTTTCTGTTGAGGCTGATAAGGGAGTTTTTCCAGTCTTGGGACTTCACTTTATTCCACATCAGTTTCTTCCTTCTGTTGTACAATTTGTTTATAGCAGGGGACCACCAGATTGTCTTCCTTTTTTTGGAGGAGAGAATCTTGTTTATATTGGGTATGGTGAGATCCATGCATTTGTGTATGTGTTCATACAGTGCATTGGTGCATGATTCGGCGGTCATGCAACTATTTTCATTTGTATGGGTGCCGTGAAGTTAGCCACCTCTGTTTTTAGGAGACCAAAGTTACCTTTGAAAAAGGTTTTCATGGTGGTTACTTTTGTGGGGAGGGATGTGGATTTCCAAGGTGATTAGTTTGTGGTCAGATCTAACAAGGGAGGAGTTGACTATTGGTGTAGAGCAATGGTCTCCCATGTTAGTAATGACCAGGTCAAGGATGTTGCTACCTTTAGTGGGGCTAAGAATGATCTGGTCTAGGGCATTGGAATTAATGAATTCCAGGAAATGTTGGGCAAGTGTATTGGTACATGAGTAGTTTTCCCAGTTAATGGAGGGATAGTTGAAGTTGCCCAGTATGAGAGTGTTAGGTTGGACCCTAATACTCTCCAGGGAGCTTAGGAACATGAAGTGTGAGTCTTGGGACATGGTTGAGGACCTATAGCAGGCTATGATCTGAATTGCTGTCTTACCCAATGTTAACTGCACCTGAAGTATCTCTGATGCATTATGTTGGGCTACCAGTCTGGTGCTGTGTGCATCCTTTATGAATAGGGAAACACCACTGCCTTTGGAGCTTCAGTTGAAGTTCTGGAGCCAAAAGGTGTTAAATGAGTTATAGCTTGGTAGTGCAGGGGTGCTTTCTGCTGCTTTGAAGCAGGTCTATGTTACAGCACAAATGTCGATGTTCTCCATTTTAAGGAGTGCTTTGAGCGAGTGCATTTTGAGAGTTAGACTTCTAGCACTGAGCAGCATGACCCTCAGATTGCATTTGTTTGTAGCTGTTAGAGTGGTAATTTTGTCTTTGGAACACAGCCTAAAAAGGCACTATGGGGTTGCAAGAGCCTTGGCTAGTATCCAGACACCCAGGGTTGACAGATGCAGGCAATCTCTGTCAAAGCATCAAGGTCTGTCAATCATATCATCCCAGGCAGACAGATACTGGATCCCCTTGGAATAACACCCAAAACTTAGCCAATTATTGAAATCAATCATTTTCTGCTTGTATTGTGGTATCATTCTAGGTGATGGTAGGATGCTGCTCAGGGCTAGGGTCATACTCGCCTGGGCTACATAATCCAAGAGCTTCTTCAAGTCTCTTTTCATATAGTCCAGGGAGGTATGTCTCAGGTCATTCACACCCACATGTACAATGATAGAGTCTTATTTGTACCTGTTGTTGAGGGACCTGTGTGCGTGCATTATGTAGTGGATCCTGTCACTTGAGAGGCAGGTGACTGTTACTTTCTACTTATTCAACCAAGTGAGTGGGACATCAGTGTGCCTTGCTATCGAGTAACTTATGACTATTGTGTTGGGCATGCTGTTTTGCCTTAGGGACTTTGGTTAAGTAGCACACTGTTTAGGAGAATTATGTGTCTTGTGATTAGTGTTGTGTTGTGGTGGTTGAGTGCATTTCTGCTTTGGAAGTCTCTGCTGTTTGGGTAGATTTTTATTAAGAGCCTTCACAAAGGTGGGTGTGTGGTTTGTGTTTTTATTTGAAGGTAGTGCTGGTGTGTGTTCTGTAGGGCTATGTCTTCCATGTGGTTTGGTGCAAGTGCTGACCTTCTCCTCTTAACAAGCTATTCCAGTCTTGGCTGGGGAGTGAGTGGCTTTCAATTTGGATATATTAGTGCATCTCTCACAAGTCTGAGTGTTGTGAGGTAAGAGGAGAGCGCTGTCAGTGTACATGAGACAGTTGCTACATTGCCTCAGGATGCCCACTTTCAACAGTTAACAGGAGAAATCACAGGGAACTGACCTTTAGACATGCCTGGAGGGGTGGGCATTAATAATAAGTACGGGAGCTGTTTCCTTGTAGAATGTTTAGTGCTGGTAGCACTTTTGTGTGCTACAATAATTGCTACAAGAAGTCTGGTAAAGTGCTAGACTAATAAGCTAGTAAAAGTGCAGGAAGGAGAGAACTAACAGATCTTAGGGAAAAATGAAGAGCAGACTTTTGGCACCACTCAGAAGCTTACAAACAGTCCTGGATGCAGCAAATCTGTATCTGGACTAGACTAGTTACAGGGAAGGCAGGAAATAAGTGCAAATGCAGGCTTTTAAACCAGAATATTGGAAGAGATGGAAAACTGCCAAAATGGTCAATAAACTACAATTTCTGGGCTAGAAACCACTCTTCTTGTGGTAAATAGGCTACCTAGTGCTTACCATTCCCACTGATAAGCTAGAAGGCTTCCCTCCAGCATAGAAAAGGCTTGGAGGGGGGCCTAAGAAGCATACAAACAGTCCTGGATACACCAAATCTGTATCTGGACTGGACTAGTCACAGAAAAGGCAGGAAACAAGCTTATACCTTTTTTCCCTTTTTTTTTTACTGAAAAGCAGCTAAAGCAGCACTAAAAACAATTCAAATGCAGTGCAAGCTAGAACACTTGAGTTGTAGCAATATTAAAGCAAATATAGTTTAAATAAATGCAATTTATTTAAACGGTATTCTGAACTGAATGCAATTATTGTTTTATTCAACTCTGAACAGTTAAAACATGCCAAGAAATATACTTATCAGCTCTATATTTCCAGATTGTTTGAGAAGCACACTCAGTCAGAACGCAAGGAGATTCTAGCAATGGTAGATTTTTTTTTAGCAAAGTGGAAAGGGAGAAAGGAGGAACAGAGATAATTCAAGGTTAAGAAACTTAGTGGGTTGGTCTTCTCAAATGTTCTCTCTGTATTAGGTAGAATGAGCTAATGACACTAGACTGGGAGGACTGTTCCAGATCAAATTTACGGTAAGGGTGGGCAACTGCAAAGCCACCAAGTATAAGAACAAGATACCAATAGGGAGGGAGGGTGAGAAATGAAATCAGTTATATGATACACTCCTTGGCAGGAAATCAGAACAGACAAGCTGATGTTTAACAAATTTCCAGTTAATACCTTACACACAGTGAAACTAGCTAGAAAATATTTACAAGCAGTGTGACAGTAAAAAACTTATTTATCAGGCCCTGTGAAGCAGACAATTTTAGTACAACCATGCGGATTAGTTTATAGCTATAAAATTTAAAAAGTATATAGTAGACAATAAAAAAGTGCTATAAATATCTTGAATAAACAATAACTAGTAAATATAAGCAAAAAAAAAAGGATACTTATTATTATATATCACAGATCAGAGTTTTGGTCAGTGCCCCTCCTCTTTTTAGCTCTGTGTGAATGGCAGAAACACTCACAAGGTAACGTCTTAAGTAACAGAAGACTGAAACCTAAAACAACTTAAAAAAAAAAGCTTGAAAGAATCACAGCTTCCACCAACTTCCACCAACTTATAACAACTCCCACTCGCTTCCATAAAAATTCCACTTCCAGCTCCATCATAGACTGGATCCTTACCAATTCCCCCCACCAATACCACAATCCCACCACCTTACCTGACTCCCTCAGTGATCATATCCCTACCACCATCTTAAGACACTACTCCCATATTCCTAAACCCCACCTTATCAAAGACTGTCGAAAACTATCGACTTTTAATTCATCCCAATTTAACTCCATTCTCCACAACATAGATTGGTCCATCCTAAAACACCTCCCCCTAAACAATGCTGTAAGCACTTTCAATAGCATCTTCATGAATACTCTAAACTCCTTAGCTTCCTCTAGGAAAATCAGAGTAAAATCAAACCATGCTCCCTGGCTCTCCAAAGAGACTAGGTCCCTTATGAAACAAAGAGATCATGCTTGGAAAACCTAGACTAAAACTAAACAACCAACTTTTCTTCAAAAATACAGACAACTGAGGAACCTTGCAAAAAAAAAAAACATACAACTAATGACAAAAAGGTATACTATAGCTCTGCTCAGCTTAACAACAAATCCAGTCCTCAAAACTTTTGGTCAACTCTCAACAACATCCTCTATCCTGCAAAGCCCTCTAATCCCTCCCCATACCCTAACTCTTCCTCTCAGGAAACAGCTACCCTCCTGAATAAACACTTTATCTCTTCCATCCAAAATCTGGTAACCTCTAAGTCAAACTCTACTTCGACACTCACCTCTCCAAGTCCCACTAACACAACTTTGTTTTCTTTTGAGCCATTTCCCATTACTTACATCAAATCTCTACTACTCAAGCTAAAACCTTGCTCTCCTTCCACTGACAATCTATCTCCTACATTCCTCAAACTTGCTGCTGACTCAATTGCCTATCCTGTATCTATACTAATTAATTGATCTATTCTGGAATCAGCTGTCCCCACCCTTTGGAAATCTTTCTTCACTATCCCTCTTCATAAAGGTGGAAACTCCACTGACCCCTCAAACTACTGACCCATTGCCATTCTGTCCCCCTCTCCAAGATATTAGAAAAATGTATTCACTCACAGCTTCTCAATCACCTCCTCACACACCACTTTCTTACCCCTACCCAACATGTATTTCGTCCTCACCACAGCACCACCACTGCCCTTCTCTCCTTCACTCATACCATTGCAGAGGCCCTAGACAACAATAAACTCATTTCCTGTCTCTTCCTAGATCTCTCCAAAGCCTTTGATACTGTCTCTCATCCTCTACTACTATCCAAACTTGCAAATATCCACCTATCCCCCTCCACACTTGCCTGGTTTAATAGTTACCTATCTGGTAGGGAACAATCTGTCAAATGGCTCTCATCCTCCTCACCTTTCTTTCCCATCTCCACTGTGCTCCCCAAGGCTCCATCTTGGGACCCCTTTTGTTTAACATCTTCACCAATGATCTTTACACCTCATGCAAAGAATCCTCCCTTATTCAGTATGCCGATGACTCCACACTTATATCCATCTCAAATAACATTCCTGAACTACACTCCCTGACCCAACAGGCCCTACTATCCACTGAACAATGGCTCTCTCACAACCTATTGATTCTAAATCCCAAAAAGACCAAACTCCTACTTTTCCTTCCCCGTTCTCTTTCTCATCACAAAACCTCCTTTTTTATTACATCTTCTAACAATACAAACATCCAACCTGACACCCACACAAAACTCCTAGGGGTCATTATCGATGACAAACTCAAGTTCAACCTACACATACTCCAATGTATAAAAAAAAAAAAACAGAAATCTAGACTTACCCTGGGCCAGGCACTCCTCCTCCCCTCCCTCTTATACTCCGCCCCAGTTCTTACCAATATCCAGGCCTCCACTCTAAACAAACTGCAACAGACTTACCATAAAATAGCCAGATTCATTACTAACTCCCCATACAACTCACACCACTGCATTTCTTTAAACTCTCTTCAATGGCTTGAACTTCCCCAGTATCTGCTATCTTATCAATTTCATATGCTACACTCTATTCTTTATAAACCCTCCTTCTGTCCATCTCTATCTTCCTTAGTCTCCATCTACACCCCATCCCGGACCCCCCGTACTTCTAATCAACAATTACTTGATATCTACCACCCAAAAAGGTCAGTAGGCAAACTACTCTACAAACACTCCATTGCCCATGCTTGGAACAAACTTCCCCTTGACTTACGTTCAATCTCCCACACCTCACACTTTAAAAATGAACTAAAAGCTTATTTTCTCAATTCTAGAACCTGCCCTTGCCATGACCCTACATAGTCTTCCTTCCCTTTATGTACCCTCAAAAGGACTATACTTAGTACCTCATTACACCTCTCTCTCCAATGTGTCTACTATGCATTTGCACAATTTTATACAAACAAAAAATGTTTATTGTTGACCTATTGAACTATATCAATGTAAAATTGTTACTTAGCTTATTTTTAATGCAACTTTAACTTTATGCATGTAACCCAACATATGTGAATCATTTTGCTATAACTGGTATTATATCAATATTGTTTAAAATTGTACTTGTTTTAAAATGTATTACTGGAGCTTTTCTCCTCAGGTCTCCACTGAAAATGGGCCACAAACCCAGTTGGACAAACCAGGTTAACAAATGTCAATAAATAAAATAAAATAAATAAATGAGGTCCTTACACCAAAGCTGTAGACCAGCCAACCCTAATCAACCAATGACCATAAACACTACACTTTCACTGAAGTGGAAAATTACTTTTGCTAAACTAAGATGGCCTGGAAAATGTGCTTAAAACACACAGCCTCTGCAAACAAACAACTAGGCCCAGAAACACAATAGTAAATACAGACAATGCTACAGCTACTACCTGCACTACTGTAGGCAGAAAACACAACATAAATGTTTATCACAGCAGTGAGCCACTAAATTAAAGTTTTAAACAGGTAAAAGAGTAAGGGGACTCTAGAGAATGCTTTTAACTTGCCAGGCTGTGGAGTGGTGATTCATCACTGAGACAAAGCAGAAATTCCCTAAGACTCCAAAAGCAGAATACGTTATTTCTTATATTTATTTCATTGAATTGCACTTCTTAATGCTTATAATTGTGCTATATAGCTAATCTATACATTTGCACTGTTATAAAGCTTTTTTTACTGTTTCATTGCATTTGTGTACTGTTTTATATTGTTTTAACTATAGCTTTCATTGCTAGATAGTGTCTCATTACTGTAATTGCATTTTTACTGAATTGCTTAACTGTAAACTACTTTTTCATACTGAGAGTTGTAGTTTCTGTTTGTGAGTGCTCTATCTGTGCTTTTCTGTGCATTTGTGTGAGGTTTCTGTGTTCCAGTCAGGTAGCATAGTCTGGATAGAGGCCTGCTGTTATCCAGGCCTGGTTGTTTTGTTGATTGAGTTTCCTGTGTTTCTGGCAGCCACTCCTCCCAGTCTAGTGTCATTAGCTCATTCTCCCTAATACAGAGAGAACATTTGAGAAGGCAAACCCACCTAATTATCTTTTGTTCCTCCTTTCTCCCTTTCCACTTTCCACTTCTCAGCTGACAAGTATATATTTTTGGAACTTTTTAACTGTTAAGAGTTGAATAAAAATGATTGAATTCAGTTCCGAATACAGTTTGAATAAACTGCATTTATTTAAACTGTATTTGCTTTAATATTGCTACACACTCAAGTGTGCTAGCTTGCACTGTACTTGAATTTCTTTTAGTGCTGTTTTAACTTCTTTTCCATAAAAAAAATCTAAGCTTGTTTCCTGCCTTTCTTGTAACTAGTGTAGTCCAGATACAGATTTGCTGTATCCAGGACTGTTTCTAAGCTTCTAAGCCCCCCAAGCCTTTCTGTGCTGGAGGGAAGCCTTCTAGCTTATCAGTGGGAGTGGTAAGCACTAGGTAGCCTATCTACTACAAGAGGAGTGGTTTCTGGCCCAGAAATTGCAATTTATTGGCTGTTTGGGCAGTTTTTCTAGCTCTTTCAATGTTCTGGTTTAAAAGTCCACATTTGTGCTTATTTCCTGTCGTTCCTGTAACTAGTCTAGTTCAGATATTGATTTGCTGTATCCAGGACTGTTTGTAAGCTTCTGAGCCACCCCAAGCCTTTCTGTTTTGGAGGGAAGCCTTGTAGCTTGTCATTGGGAATGGTAAGCACTAAGTAGCCTATCTACCACAAGAGGAGTGGATTCTGGACTAGAAATTGTAGTTTATTGGCCATTTGGGCAGCTTTTCCATCTCTTTTGACTTTCTGGTTTAAAAGCCCACATTTGCACTTGTTTCCCACCTTTCCTGTAACTAGTCTAGTCCAGATACTGATTTGCTGTATCCAAGACTGTTTGTAAGGTTCTGAGGGGTGTCAAAAATCTGCTCTTCAATTTTTCTATTAGATCTGCTAGTTCTCTCCTCTCCTGCACTTTTAGCAGCTTATTAGTCTAGTACTTTAGCAGAATTCTTGTAGTAATTATTGTAGCACACAAAAGTGCTACCAGCACTAAACGTTCTACAAGGAAACAGCTCCTGTACTTATTATTAATGCCCACCCCTCCAGGCATGTCTAAAGGTCTTCTCTCATTAGGCCAATCATCGAGTACAATTCCCCATTTGCATGTACCTCACTAGACACCTGCAACAACTGGAGAAGCCACAAAAGTACCTCACAAAAAAGATCCTAGGCCTTAAACACTTGTCCTATATGGACAGACTCAGAAAACTATTCTCTGTCTCAGATCGCCTACTTAGAGGTGATCTCTGCTTGACTTACAAAGTCATGTCTGACCCAGCTCTGTTAGGAATGCTACAGCTACAAAATCCCTCCGCACCACATGCTCCAGAGGCCTCAACCTCATTACCACAATCAACAGAACATGCTGGAGGAACGGGTTCATAACCCAGAGACTGCCCATGTTATAGAATAGACTTCCCATATATGTCAAACAGAGCACCTCACTGGCCCTCTTCAAGAGAAATCTTGATGAGTGGATGGAAAATAGAAAATTCACCCTGGGAATCACTCCAGTGGCTATACTCAACAGAGGCACTGAGAACTAAGTTCAGGTGGCATGATGCCAGGGTAATCTTATGAGCTAGACTTGTGAACCTATGAACTGCAAACAAATTAGCTATACAATACAGTCCATGGCATGAAATCAGAACAAACAGATGTTTAACAAATGGAGAAAAATTCCAGTTAATACCTTACACGCAGTGAAACTAGCTAGAAAAGATTTACAAACAGTGTGACAGTAAAAACCTTATTTATCAAGCCCTGTGAGGCAGACAATTTTAGTGCAACCATGCAAATTAATTTATAGCTATAAAATACAGCAAGAAAGTATGCAGCAGACAATAAAATGTGCTATAAATATCTAGAATAACCAATAAGTAGTAAATATAAGCAAAAAAAACAGGATACAATGAACTCAAGGTATGATTCCCATTTAAAAAAAATCTATAGTTGTTCTGGTAAATCATTGAGGGTTGCAGTCACTAAAATACTGACAGATTTGAATTTCGGACATTATATATCTAACTGACTGCGGTGTACTTATTATTCTGACTTTGCAGGACTCATGAGATTTGTGTGAATAAATTTTGGCATCTGAAACACACAGAGACTAATTATAATTGCATGGACAATCTGTGGAGAAATTGAATGTCTGTTGTTGTTTGTTCTTTAACTCACTTTATAGTTCTAATTTGATTTGTCTGATGCAACCTGAAATACTTTAATATATGGCAACTGTCTATGTGTAGCAAAGTTGAAATAAATTGCATGGCCATCATTTTTATCACAATTAGACATGTTAAGGTGTGCATAAAATTGACTATAACTTTTGGATGGGTTGAAGTCTGTGGATGAAAGTAACTTACCCTCTTATCATTTGCTTGATTTAAATAGACAGTAATCTGACTTGGCAAGACTAGTGTACATCTGTGGAAACTAAGAGGGGCTAGTTTACTATGATTACTGTGTGTTTGCATTAAACAAACCTGACTACTAATACTGCGATTATAACTTTTTTACCATAATCAGACATCTGAAATGTACATTATCAGTAAGGTAGATGGAACTGATGGATATGGAAGTCACCTGTACATAAAAGTGATTTGCACCTGTAGGCTGTTGTGTAATCACTTCTAAACAACAGTCACTCATCAGGTATGACAGAAGTAGTGTCACACAATGTATTGCATTTGCTGAAATCAGGGTAAAAATAGTATTGCTATGGCTTATGCATAAGTCTGTATATGTATGTGGGTAGCAATGCTGGTAATTTATTTTACTTTCATCCATAAAGTTCAGTAATGGACAGGATAAGTGGCTGTCTGTGGCTGTGGAGGATTGGCTAGAGCAGGATGTGAGTGAAAGCAACTACTCTCTGATTCAGTGCAGCAATGAGTGGCATAATCATCACATACTGCTTGGCTCTGGTGGAGTTCTTGGCTCCAGTTTCTTCTGTGTGCTTTTGGTATGCCTTCTGTATACCTGTGAGTGCTCGTCCATATGATCTAGTTACATCTCAAGAATATACCACAAGTGAATGGGCATTCCTTCATTTTATCTTTAAGTAAGTTAGACGTGGCTTGTCAGAGACAGTGTAAGTATGGGTGTGAAAAATCATTGCCTCTTACAAGCCACTTCTACCACAGGATGTATTGTCAGTGTGTGTGTGTCAAAATATATGCACCACACATTTTTATCTATGGACACGCACACAATATAAAACATTTCAAAAGTAAGTCATTAAATTCATTACAGAATATCCAGCCCCTCAGAGTTTAGGCTGTATGAGTAGATTTTGACACAGGATTAGTGGCTGCTGCCCTGAAGCCACACCTAGCCTTAATCTGGCCCTGCTCAGGCGTTAGCGCAGAAAGTTGTCATGACTTGTGTGAGAGGCTGTCTATGGTGCAGTTGTTACTTCTCTAATTTGCATTAGGGCCAGGGACAGTGTGGACATCATTTCTTTAATTTTCCTAACAAACCTCAGAGGTGTGCACAGATTGTTTCTACAATGCGTCAGTTGAGCAGCGTACTGTTAAAGAGAAATATGTTGGAGCACTTTACTGTGACTGATTGTGAAACAATTGAAAAAGGCATCAGGCATGTATACAGGTGACTTTTAGGGGTAAAGATAAGTAGGCATGCTGTTTACATATGCCTGACAGTAACAGCTTTGAATATGTTATTATATTCTATTTGTTATTACAAATTGGCATCACAAGGGTACACAGCCGACTTTTCGGGGATGGGAGGAGGAAACATGGTGTATACATGCATGACAGCTGCAGTTTGAACTCTGACTGTGGCCATTTGTGCACTCACTTTCACCCCACTCTAACTCCAGAGAATTATATAGAAGGTGGCTATCTTTTGTGTGGGAGTAGGGTGGAAGGCAGTACTCCTATATTCCCAGATCTGATTTATGTATGCTTGAAACCATTTATCATGTTTGTTTATTGTGAACTGCTATTTTGCCAGCTTTGAACATTAAACCTTGGATACAAAATATTTCTTAATTGACAGAAAAATAAAACAGAATATTTTTCTCATTCATGATTATTGTTCAGATTATCATTGGATCAAAAAGTTGGAAACAATTTTAAAATTTACAACTGAGTATCTATAACAAATGACTTCTGGGAACCTAGTGGCCTACAGACCCTGAGCTTAATCATTTTTTTCCTTCACGGTTATTATAGTGTGGCATTTTTCAAAAGGGATGAAGGAAAAAAAAGCAAAGTCAAAAAATAAGACTGGATTTATTTCCTTACTCATGTATTTTGTTCAGACCATTATTGGATGAAAAAGTTAAAAAAAGTAAAATGCACCACCGAGCATCTAGAACCCCATGGCTTTTGATAGCCTAGTGACCCCCAGATACCCAGCTTATTTCAATTATTTCTTTGACATTCATTAGAGAGCAGTCATGTTTGGTTAAGATGAATAGAAAGAAAAGCAGTAGAAACCTGAAGAGGGAGATATAATGTGAGAAAGGAAAGAAAAATGTAACCTGAATGCTATGTAGAGGCTAGGATGGGTAGATGGGGAGAAAACAGCGGACACTGGGAAATGTGCAGTGGGGAACACCATGGAGACCTTTGCCTAGGACATCATTTTACCTAATGCTGACAATGACAGTATTCTGAGAAATACTTCAGTAGAAATATCAATCCGCTGCAGTGCAATACCTGCACAAGTGTGCAGTGCCTAATTTAATAAACTAGTTGTCCCTGCTAGATGGACACAGAATGATGAAGGAATCTTTTCATCATTGTTGAGAGTAAGAACATTTACTGCAAAGCTTGATAGAAATTATGTGTTAAGTATCAGATGTTTGGCTGTAAATGTCATTGCTGAAATGAGATATGGAATGTCTCTGTTAAACTGCATTTCTGTTATTACAACTCCATTCTACGTATCATGTACATATGGCTTGAATGTCTGCAGTGACAGTTGTTATTATTGGCCTTATCACAATTCATTGGCTGTATTTAAACATTGTTTCTGCAGGCAGAGATTTTTAAATCAAGTATCGCACTGTAACAGGTTGGCCCCAGTAATCACATAAAGTACTTAGCTGTACTGCACAACCATTACAAGCTAAGGATGTTTGACAAAAAACTTTCTTACACAACAGCTGACTGCATCAGTGACCTTTTAGTGGAAGACAGTGCTGCAGTATAATAAAGAAAATGCGCCAGCCCACACAGCTCCTTGGAGCTATAATAAGGCTCTAGTAATACCTGTTCTTTATATAGACAGAAAGAAGTGATTCTTAAAATACCCGACCAGCTGAAGGAGGTCCATAACACAAGGTAAATTGCCTTCAGTCATTTATTAGCTATCTCTTTCAAAGATTTTCAGTACTTTTTATTTATAGCATTGTGCACAGCCAGGAGGAGCAGTAGAAAGCAATATTTCAAATGCAAATTATAATTGCCCTGTTCACTAGTGATATTCTTAGTTATACAGTAAACCACTGGTCATTTCAACAAGCAATGTGCATTTCACTGCACTATCATATCAAAGAAAGATAATGAATGCTTTAGGCAAAGAAACTAAGAAAGTGACCTGAGAGGTACTTGAACTCAACCACTGCTGGGATTATCAGAAAGGGGTGCGGCAGTAATATTACAGATTACAACATTGTGCTATTCTGTTATTCTATCTATGCCTATCTGTCTTATAGTCATTGTCTAAATCAATAATCTAAGGTGTCAGAGGGATGCAAATCAATGGCAACTACTATTAAATAAAATAAATAAATAATACTTCTGGAAATCTGTGACGACTGAAAAAATAAAACAAATAAACAAGTGTTGTGAATATTCATAATTTGGTTTAGAATATTTCATTTATGTAGATAATTACTTCATTTAATGGTGCTGTCATCTGGTCTGTTAATTTACATTGTGACTCGTATGCATAAAATCAACTATTTCTGCATGCCTTTCAGTTCTCATTGATTGTGCACATTATCAAACAGTCATGCCACAACTGCAGTGTGGTTTGCTCATGTGATACTTGCCTTGCTTATCCACCTAATGTGCACTGCAAGTTTTTGTAATTTCACTCCCTTTCTATTTATTATATGGTATGGGCAGCACTGTCATCTTCAATATTATGTATATTAAAATAATCTCCACAAGTATGTCTGATACAATTTTATATATTCATTACCAGATTCAGTATCTCACTTTTCTACATTCACTGCCACATAAACTTAAAAAAAACGTAATTGTCTAAACTGCCAAGAAGCTCTTTTTCTCTTCTCTACAGTTTATCATGCTCTAGTCTTTTCATATTTAAATTCTCATTTTCACCAAGTTTTACTTCACTTTTTAAACGTTAACATATGTTGGAATTGGTACTGTACTCCTGCAGCATTGTTAGGATTTTTACAATAGTACAATACTCCGATTTCCAGGGTGCCTACCCCCTCACACACATATGCATACAAGTGTGACACTCCCAACCCTAGACAATACATGTTCCCAGGTGCCATACATTTTTACTACTGAAAAAAAAAGACATTTAGCCAACAATGCATTCTAAAATAAAGCATTTAACAAAATTTCATGATAAATGTGTTATCTCATTGCACAAAAAATAAATTACAATCTTTCTAAAAAAATGTATGTCATGTTGCATATGTTTGTCCCTGGCTATGCTCGTGCCACTACTTTTATGAGTATTGAAATCTGGATGCCATATCTATCTAGCTGTATTCTCACAGCTGCTAAAGCACTGATACACCATGCTGTTTTTCTTTATTCTTAGATATATAAGTCATCACTCAGCTACGCTCTGTAATACATAAATTGCCACATCACACCTATGCTACTCAGTGAGGCTTTTTTAAGCAATGTATATCCTAGCATTTACTTAAATGAATCCCTGTCATACCTTATCCATAGCTGGCAACTGATTTGCATCATTAATGCTCCACTGATATTAAAATGATTAATGGTTTCCACAGTCTTTCTTGACTGCTAGCATTATAAACTGTAACATTCCATATCTCTTTGTCTTTTATAGCTCTTCCCTTACATCTGCTGTTTCCTTTAACTACATGCCTCCACAAACCATATCTGACTTCTCATTACTTCTCCCAATCTCATCCACTACATCATGCAGATTTCCTCCTCCAACCATTTGCATTCAGCAAGCCCAATGTGTATCATTCCAGTAGAGATTTCAGGAAGATTCTACCTTTGAATACAAAGCTGTAATTTGTATTCTACATGTGATCCCCCACCAACCAAGACTCAAACCCTCAACCAAAGATGCAAGAAACCCATTTTTCCTAGGTCACTACCTAGGTCACTATATCAGTCATGCAATAAACCTCTTAATAATCTCTTACCTTGTTGAACTGGCTATGGGGAGTACCTTGGAAAAGGTATCTGAAAATAACAACATTTTATGTGTATTTGCTTTCACCTTAGTTGTCATATCTTTCCACCCTCAGTTCAGTTTATTACAGAAAGCAATCAGTTTATAGCTGGTACAGGGCAATTAACAATGAGGCACAAAGTAGAACATGTTTTCTTTCATTTAGTGAATGCAGAAACCAGGAAACTAGGGAGGCTAAGAAACTGGCATATACAGTGTAATCTATTAGTCAAGAAAAAGGACAGTAGCCAACTTAGTAAGTGGTCCTTAGAATACAAGGACTGCTGCTTTGGAGTGGGGAACTCACAGCCACCTTCTAGCACAGGGCAGTCATGTATTTGACCATTAAGGTTAATACACTGCACAATAACAATATTCTCAGCAAAAATGTTCAATAGTTGGGCCTTGTGGCAGAGCTCCTGCAATATTAGAATTGGGATGGATGAGGTAACCATGGGCTATTATTGCACAATGACAATATTCTTAGTGAAAATGTTCAAAAGTTAGGCCTTGTGGCAGATCGCCTGCTAAAATAGAGTCGGGACGATGAAGTAACCACTGAAAGGAAAGACAAGAGAAACACTATGAAACTGTTATATTATGGGTCTATATCAGAACATCGAAGTTTTAAAACTTCGAATGTTCTAATATTGACCCATTTTAATCGAGCGCTAAAAATAGCGAAGCTGCAGAACACTGAATTCTTTCCTAGGGACAGAATTCGGTTGGCCGGTTCTGTGGCTTCTCTATTTTCAGCGCTGTGGTGGAGATTTATGGGTCGGGTTCAAGTAAGTGGGTGATTGTGTGGTTGTTAGGATTAGGGCACGGGTTAGGTGAGTTAGGGTTAGGGCGCGGGTTAGGTGAGTTAGGGTTAGGGCACGGGTTAGGTGAATTAGGTTTAGGGGCGGGTTAAGTGAGTTAGGGTTAGGGAGCGGGTTAGGTGAGTGTGCGATAGTGACGGACCTTAGGGTTAGGGTTTGGGTTAAGGTAAGTGGATAGATAGTAGTGTATGTATAGTTTAGTGGAGGGTTACTTGTAGGATTATAAGTGTATATGTGTGTATTGATGTTTTTTAGATGTGCTTGTGTTGTGTGTATGTGTTTCGGAATAGCAAATTTTTTCCCAAGGAACACATTTTCTGTTCTGAATGTTCGATATTATGCGGTTTAGATATTTTAGGTTCGATGAAATAGCGTTCGCTATTTTCATCTTTCAATAACGTGATATAAATGCAATATTATATGGAGGCAACATAGTTAATACTTATTCCTATAGGTGGAGGATGAAGCATGGTGAGTCAGAGCAGGAGAATATTGGGCATTGTAAGACTAGAAAAATGTTAAGAAAATTTCTGAATGTAATATCAAAATATGTTTAGCAGGAGGTATACTGACAGAGAAACCACAGTAATACAGTGTATAGTGCTATACAGGGTAAATTTTTGAAACATAGCACTACACTGATAAACACAATATATCACTATCACCATCACTTAGTAAATTTTCATTGGATTAACCAGTATGCCAAAACAGTGTTTTTTTATATGTGTGTGTGTATATATATATATATATATATATATATATATATATATATATATATATGTGTGTGTGTGTGTGTGTGTGTGTATACTGTAACACCAGCAACTGACATTGCATATATACTTGTTAGAGGACAAAGAGTCAACATAAATAGAGATTATCTGACTTGAATGAAATCAATACAAATGCAATACACTACCAAGGTCAGTTTATTATTCTACACAGTCTTAGAGCAAATAGATAAGCAATAACACATGAGACGTACCTGCATTTTGAAGGAAGATGTGACTGTGTGGAAGTGGAAACCAAAGTGTGGAGAGCTTTAGCAATATGATCTACTACAATGACCCTCTCACCCTCAAGTCCATTTTTACAGTTTATAGCTGATACAGAGCAATTAATAATGAGACACAAAGTAGAACAGGTTATCTGTCATTTACTGAATGCAGAAATCAGGAAACCAGGGAGACTAAGAACCTGGCATGTACAATGTAATCTACTGGTCAAGAGGAAGGACAGTGGCCAACTTAGTAGGTGGTCCTTAGAATACAAGGACTACTGCTTTGGTGGGAATCTCATAGCCACTTTCCAGCACGGGGTAGGCATGTATTTGAGTAATTACAGACCAGGACCTTGAGCAAGTCTCCTGCAATATTGGAGTCAGGGGCTGATGAAGTGACCACAGGCTATCGCACAGGGACAAAATTCTCTGAGAAAATGTTCAAGAGTTGGGTTATGGCTTTTACAGCAGTGTCTGCTATAAATGAGACACCATCATGACTGCTGTTCTTCTCCTTCACATCTCCTGTTGGAACAGTGTGTTGATCAGGAATGATCATTTACAGATACACCACATTTATACAGTGATAAAGGCATATAAAAGTGACAAAACATGCAATCTTCAGATAATAGCATATGGAAGTAATCAGAGACTAAAATGGGAGAAAAGAAGGGAGGAATAGGATGATAAGGCTGATGATTTAGAAGAGGAAGAGAGGTGGAGCATAGACAAGGGAATATTTGGAGAGAAGGGGGAAAGAAGAGGACAGTGTTGGTAGATTTTCAGAGTAAGTAATGAAGTATATAGAGAAATGCAACAGTGGGAGGTATTGAGGGTGTTGGTGCTGTCTGTATGTAAGGATTTGAAAGGCTTAGAGAGTTATCAATGTGCCAAATTTGGCAACAGGAGCATTTGCTTTGAGTTTAAGATGACTAATTAGATTCTTTCTGATGCTGGACATGTGGGAGTGATCAATGAGGCATGGTGGGAATAACTGCATAGGGAGAGGTCAGTTACTGAAAAAACATCTGTGGTGGACTGGGGAATGACCTTGGCAATGAAAGACTTGGAGGAGATGATGATAGATGACTTAAGTTATGAGTATGTTTTAAGGTGTTTTGCTGATAGTAAAGTGAAAGGTTGTTGGCAAAGTAATTTTTTAAGTCATGTGATCTGAGTAGAATATTGCCTATTCGTTTAATGGGTTGCTATTTTACTTTTTTATCATGGGACAGTGATGTTCTTTTTTTGGGGGGGTGGGGTTAATGATGAAAAAGAAAATAGAACTGGAAATACTTTGGATCATGGAGGCGTTATGTTTGGAGGGTTAGATGATAGAAGGACACTGCATTCTATTTGCACTAAAATGACTCCTTTTCTGATGGCTGACCTAAAAGAGAAGTTTGTTTTTTCTGCTGCAAAGCATGGAATTTATTTTTGCTTGTTTCAGTGTGAGTGTGGAAGATTAATACTTTATTGACCCAGAGGTCTAGATATGGGAGGAAGGTTGTGTTTTCAGTCATGGAGTTGTTTAAGTCAAATATGGCAAGGCTCTGCAGATATGTAGCAAGGTCCTTATGCCAAAGAGCATTGTTTTGATTCAGGAAATTATGTTGGATTAGACAGTTCTGACACTGATGCAGGTCTGACAAGAGCTGTGACTAGCTTATAGAGTGAGATGGACTGGATCTATGGTTGATCATTTTGTTTGGATAGAATAGTAATGTAAGTTGTGGAAGGTCAAAACATAGTTTGCCAATGAAAACTGAGAAAAGTAAAGCTGAGAGTATATAGCCTTGATGGGCAAATTTGCACAGCTGGACTGTATCATAACATTTCTTTCTCAATATATCCTTAAGGGTCTGTTTTCAGAAAGTTTTTAAACTAGTGAAAGGAGTCAGTGCTAATGTCAGTTTCTGTGACTGCATTAAAAAAAAGGGTGAACAATCAGACAGAAGGCTTTTGTTAGATCAATGAAAAGGGTGTCGGTACTGTTCCCTTTATCCATCTTCAGAATGATGTCCTCTGTTAGGGTCATGAGGGTTGTCATGGTGCTGTGGCCTTGTCAGAAATCATGTTGTTTTTGTGAGAAATGCTAGCATCACTGTGGGCATTGGGAGAGTTAAGTACAAACTAGTTTTTCAAGGATTTTCCCTAGACTAGGGAAATAGTGATAGGATGGGAAGAGTTTTTGTAGTTAGACTCTTTAGGGAGTGTCTCAATTATGGCTGTTTTCCAAATGAGAGGCATAATGTCTTTAGAGATACAGATGTTATAGATATGCATTTAAGAGAGGATTAGGGGGTCCCCTGCAGTTTCATAGTATCATAGTAGAATACTGGGCTATTGACCAAAGAGGCCTTTTTAAGCCTAGCCATGCTTCCCAATAAAATTTGATAGGTTTCGGTTCCCAAAGATTTTGTGTGGGTAAATACTTAGGTTTGGGTAGCTGAGCATTTACAAGTTTCATCTCTCTCACAGAAACACAGATAACACACCAGGGGTACATTTATGGTTCCCACTCATCCATGTTTGATATGAATAAGTGCAGGAATGAATTCTGCTTCACATAGATGGGAAACACTTTGCAGAGAAGGGGGGGGCTCTGAAACACATACCTGTCTCTCCAGCATGTCCTATTTAGGTTGTGGGTACAGTTCATGTCCTGGGATTGGGTATTCCTGATGCTATTTATTTTACAGATGTGCAACAGGTCCATTAGTGCTGGATCAGAGGTTACTTTCTAGGCATTGGTCACCTCATAGAAGCCTGCAAGACACCAAGTATAAGGACAAGGCTTTCAGGCAGTCTTTATAGGACTTGTTTTCCACACCATGTATTCTTTTTGTAGGGAATCTTTTAGGATTCTCAAGATGTTGCACATGCCTAGTAAGGTACATATTGAAAAGAACATCATGCTCACTGATTGGTGTTATGACAGCAGAGTACAATGGAATGATGACATGTTTGGATCTTGATGCCTTACCTCTGATTATAAGTTGTGCAACATGGAATGATGTCCTCACTACTTTAGGCACATGATGGTCAAATGGCAAATCACTGTCTACATGTGTTCCCAGGTTGGGAGGGTGGCCTAATGGTTAAGGTATTTGCCTTACAAACACAAGGTGCAGGGTTTGAGTCTCAGAAGGGATAGCTGGCTAGGCTTAAAATGGCTCACAAGGGCAGTTAACTTAGTACTAATCTATGAAAATATGAACTTATGAAATACCTGACTACAGAGTCTGCTCTTAGGAGTATATTGTCAGAGTAATAGTTTGTTGAGGTGTCACTTTTTCTGAAAGATAATATGATGCACTTTTTGGCAACAAGTTTTAGACCATGACCCTGGCACCAGTTATTAGTCTGTGTCAGGCCTCCCTGGAGGACATTTAATTCCTTGGAGGTAGTCAATGACTGCACCTCATTTGCAATCATCTACAAACTTTGTCAGCCAGAGTTCCTTGACGTTAACCTTTATCTCAGAGAAGTAGATATCAAACAAGAGTAGCCCCAGCATTGAATCCCTGAGGCTCTTGACTTGTAATTGGTCTTTTTGTGGAGGTAGCCTTCTTTATTCTCCTTTCTTAGGTCCTGTCTGTAAGCCAAGTGACTAGCCAGTAGGTGATGTAGGGGTTTGCACCCAGTTTACTCTGCTTTTCTACAATGACTGAGTGAGTTATTGTGTTAAATGCCTAGGCCAGGTAGGCAGTATGCACCATTTTGTCCTCATCCATAGTTTTGTTTACACTCTGAAAGTAGCAGACTCCAAATCCAACTTCAGACCAGTGACAAGTGGAGTACCACAGGGTTTAGTCCTGGGTCCTCTCCCGTTTGGTATCTACTTCTCTGAAGTACAGGCTAACACAGAAGGTCTTTGGCTAACGAAGTTCGCAGATGACTGCAAACTAGGAGCCACATCCAAAACTCCTAATGATGTGGACATCCTACAAAAGGGCCTCACTGAGATAGATGCCTAGTGTCAAAGCCATGGCCTCAAACTGAATGCCAAACAGTGTATTGTCATCCCTTTTGGTAAAAACTCTGTACCCATGAACTACCACATAGGCGGTAGTCTGCTTAACACTGAAAGTGTGATAAGAGACCTTGGGACACAGGTGGACAGTAGATTCTCCTTTGATAATCACATTGCCACAGTAGTCAGAAAATCCTTCTATGTGGCACACCTCATCCCAAAAGGTTTCTCATCCAGGAAAAAAGAGGTCATTGTTCCCCTGTACTCATCACTCATTAGACCCATTATAGAGTACAACTCCCCCTTTGGTATGTACCTCACAAGACATCTACAACAATTGGAAAGGCCACAAAAATACCTCGCAAAGAGGATTACTGGCCTCAAACAGATGCCCTACGCAGACCGTCTCAAAAAACTCCAGCTTTACTCCGTTGCATATCGCCTACTCAGAGGTGATCTCTGCCTAACATACAAAGCTATGTCCAAACCAGAGCTGCTGGACATGCTCCACTTAAAGAAATCCCAATCCCTCAGAGCTACATGCTCTAGGGACCTAAACCTTGTCACCACAATAAACAGAACATGCTAGAGGGATAGATTTCTGTCCCAGAGACTTCCCATACTCTGGAACAAACTACCTGTCTATATCAAACAAAACTCCTCATTAGTACTCTTCAAGAAAAATCATGATGATTGGATGGGGGATAAGAAATTCACCCCGGGGATCACTTCTGTGGCTCTGCTCGACAGGGGCACAGAAAAATAATTTTCTTTGGTGGCAAAAGCCAAGGTACCATTTGGCTAGCCTTATATATGCCCTAGGGCCAATAGCCTAGTACCTATGAACCTATGAACCTATGGTGACCTTCTCAAAGATAAAACCTGCTCTTGACAAACTTGATATGATTTGGATCCAATGTCTATAGGTTACCAATATCATCTTTAAGGATATCCATCATTTTTATACTACTATTATTTGTAGTGTTGAATCTGCTGAAAGGATATCCCCACCCCCACTTACTCACCCACACTCACAGGCCTTTTACTGCTGAAGGTGAAGCTACATTAGCACTTCAGCATATTTTACTTACTCGCCCACACTCACAGGCCTTTTACTGCTGAAGGTGAAGCTACATTAACACCTCAGCATATTTTACTTACTCACCCACACTCACAGGCCTTTTAGTGCTGAAGGTGAAGCTACATTAACACTTCCGCATATTTTACTCTTATCAGTGTAATAGATTCCTGGAAAATACATTGAAAAGCCCATAACTATAAATTAGATGCTGTGACTCAAGTCAAGTTTTTAAGAGTTCAGTCACCTTGTCTTTGTATCCATGAACATTCTACCTCATTGATTGTTTATGGTGGTAAACCATCTGGGGGGGGGGGGGTTCCCGCTCTGCTCACTCCACTCCCCTGCCCTTCTCCTATATCCCACCCTCCCCCAGCACCTGTACTCATATCCCAAGAAAACCACTCCCCCTCATTCCTATGATCCAATTATATACAACTCTACCTTGTCCACAACCACATTTCAGTCACACCTTACCTACTTTTATTTAACCAAACTTATCTGCTCTCCCTTACATCCATCACCTTAAATTCTCATTCCCCCTACTATAATCCTTTGCATCTTACTCTACTTTACCATCACAATACTATCACCACCTCAAACTGTCTTACATTAACTCCAGGCTTACCACCTTCTCTTCTTTTATACACACAAACTAACATTGCACCATAATTTTACTACTGACAAGTCACATCTCCCCCACCCCTCCTTTCACAAACCAAAGGGCAAAACACCTAACCTCATTGTCATAGCCCACCCTGAAGTCAAAACATTTCCAACCTTACCTTTAGCTGCACACATATCACAAGATAACATAATCTCTGTTTACACCTATTACATTCTAACATATAAATACCACTTTTACTATTTTTAAACCCACTATCACAGTTGACATGCTCTTCCTAACCTGCCTAGATTCTTTACTCTTAATTCTCAACCCCGCTGCAGCTATATCCTCGCTTACCCCAACACACCAATACACATCAACAACCTCCTCAACCATCACCCCAATAAATAACACAGCTTCTCACATATCTCCTCCCAGCTTTTCCCCTATAACCTCCCATATTATTCAAGCCACAAATTGGCCTCTTCACCTCTTATGAAACCACATTTGACATCAATACCATCACCTTGGAATAAAAAACACTTCCCATGGTACTCCTTCCTTATTACCTACCTACTAGAATGTGAAGACATACATCCGAACCCTGGCCCACCCTCTAATCCTAACCACAACAGTAATCCAAAGATTATACATACTTACACTGAACCTTAGAAGTATATGCAATAAAATAGCCCCACTGCATGCTTGGATGAATCAAAATAAACCTGACATACTAGCCCTTACAGAAACTTGGCTATACCCCGATGTAAAAGACTCAGAAATAATACCACCAAACTTTGCAATAACCAGAAGAGATAGATCTAAAAAAAGGGGAGGAGGGATAGCCCTTCTATATCCCTCTATGCTCAACATCACACCCTACACCAGTAATACACACACGTTTTCCAATGCTGAGGTACTAATCTCTTTTTTGAACCCCACCATATCAAAAATAATTTGCATAATGGTAATATATATCCCACCAGGTAAAAATATACTAGTGCTGAAA
Source organism: Protopterus annectens (assembly GCF_019279795.1). Taxonomy (NCBI): domain Eukaryota; kingdom Metazoa; phylum Chordata; order Ceratodontiformes; family Protopteridae; genus Protopterus; species Protopterus annectens. Next base: position 84,795,385 of record NC_056732.1, on the reverse strand, counting down.
AATATTTCGCCCTGGACATCCCAAGCACTAAACCTCGAAACAATAATCTTAGTAGACGTAAATATAGATTGGCAAACCATAGTTTCCAACTCCCCCACAAATAGTATAAATCTGGTTGTTTTTTCTCAGATATTAAATACTCCAACAAGATACAGCAAAGATCTTACCTGCCCATCCATCCTAGACTGGATCCTAGTATCTCACCCTGCCAATTGCCCCTCTTCCAGTACATTTTCTAGCTCCCTCAGCAATCATCTGCCAGCATATTCCCTTAGAACAAACTTGCAACAACTAAGAGTACACACTGTAAAATCAGTTAGGAACTCAATTAATTTTTGTCAGCATAAATTCAACAATCTCTTACATGAAATAGACTGGACACCCCTTAAACAACTACCCCTTAATGATGCTGTACTATACTTTAATAACACCTTCCTTCACATACTTAATACACGAGCTCCCATTCGTATGAAAAGAATCAAAAAGAACTCGGCACCATGGCTCTCTAAGGAATGTAAACACCTGATGAAGCAAAGAGACCTAGCCTGGTCAGCCTGGAAACAAAACAAAAATGAACAAAATCATGTTAATTTCAAAACACTACATAACAAAGTGACAAAACTACTCAGCAGAGATAAGAAGTTATTTTACTCCCAGCTTCAACTCCAACATAAAATCAACCCCAATAAATTGTGGCACTCCACATCTTCTCTACTTAAGCCTGGAACAAATAGAGACCACACCCTATCACCTGATACCCCTCCATCACAAATATCCAAAAACTTTAACAAGCACTTCATATAATCAATATCATACCTACTAACACCTCATATGCTGGACCCCCCCCCCCCTTCAAACTACTCAGACACCAACCCCAGATCACCAGCTACTTCTAACCCTGTCATTAATAATACCCCTAACCAACAAAATGTCATATAAACTCCATTCTCACTTCAGCCCATACCTACTGACACCATTAAGAAACTGCTGCATAAACTAAAACCCTGCTCTACCTCAGCTGATAATCTTCTACCACACTACCTCAGACTGGCTGCTAATTCAATCACTTACCCAATCAGTATCCTTATAAATAGGTCCTTATCTGAATCAGAAGTACCTATCATATGGAAACAATCTTCCATCACCCCCATTTATAAAGAAGGCAACTCTTTTGATCTATCCAATTTCTATCCTATATCCGTCTTGTCACCCATATCCAAAATTCTCGAGAGGGATATCCATCAGCAGGTAATGCAGTATCTATTGCAAAACAATCTTTTATCCAAAACCCAACATGGCTTCCAACCTAGCCACAGCACAGCTACAGCCCTTTTATCTTTTACAGACACCGTAAACAAGGCCAGAGATGCAGGATGCTATACAGCCTCAGTATTCCTTGATTTCTCCAAGGCCTTTGACACAGTGTCTCACCTCTTACTATTAAACATACTGTCTAACTAAGGCTTCTCACATAACACAGTAAAATAGTTTCAGAGCTACCTCAAGGATCGCAAGCAAGCAGTGAAATGGTCCAATGAACTCTCAACCTTTCTCCACAACCTTACTGTAGTCAATCAAAGCTCCATTCTATGACCATTACTCTTCAACATTTTCACAAACAGCCTTCACACTGCCTCTCACCCTGGGACCCTCATTCAATACGCTGTTGATTCTACCATAATCTGTACTGCTCAATCACTACCAGAACTACTTTCAAAAAGTCAACGGTCCTTTACTGCAGTTGAATCCTGGATAAGAAATGCTCAACTCTTTCTTAATTCAAAGAAAACAAAACTAGTACTCTTTCATTGCAAGAGCACCTCCCCTGTCACTGATCATTTTAACATCTTTGCATCTGACAACACTGTCATAGAAATAGTGCAGGAAATCAGACTTCTAGGAGTTATCATTGACAATAAACTTTCATTCAAACCTGATATACAGCAAAATTAACTCATTCAACATGTTTTAAATCCCTGGATTCCCAACATAGTTTACTCCCTGGTCTTTGCGCTAGAATATCCAGGAAAGATGCTGCCCTCGGCTACTCCCTAGTCCTGAAGACAGTAGCGCAGCTATCTAACCCTCCATCCAAAAAAGGACTTCCATTTGTCAAGTGTTTAAACAAAAACTAGAATACCCAGGAAAGATGCTGCCCTCAGCTACTCCTTAGTCCCGAAGACAGTAGCACAGCTATCTAACCCTCCATCAAAAAAGGACTTCCATTTGTCAAGTGTTTAAACAAAAGATAGGTCTAACTACTGTGGTATAATTGTATTTCAGCCCCTAAACTGTTAAGTACTGGCTTGCACACCGCACGGACCAGCCATCCCCCTAAGCAGCTAATCCTGATATAATTTGTTAGTCACCCTCTACAAGGGAGTGTGATTCCTCATTTTAACCACAGGATGGCAGCATAGTCCATCAAACCCTCAATCCTAGCTGCTTCCTATAAAACGGAGAGTTTTAACTTTAAACTAAAGGAGAAAAGAAGTAAAATACCACATCTTACCATTAATAGTTCTAGTTCTCCTAGACATAGTCGTGAACAGACTGTCAGAGCAGCTAACCAACCCAAATGAATTTAGGTATCCTACACTTAAATTAGAAGTCCAACAGCATTTCCACCAAAGTATATTACGTAAGAACAATTTTACCCGTGGAACTGATTGTTTTTTGCTAGCGCGGGACTGACTCGGTTCGTCCCCGCTCTGTTCGCCCTCGCTACGCTCGGGCTGACTCCGCTCCTTTACCCTACCCCATTCCCACCCACCCCCACATCAATTACATTTATAGCTATACACCACACCCCTAGCCACTCCTCCATCAAAACTATCCAATCACACATTACATGTAATTATCCCTCACACCAATACAGCCCATCGCACCCTTCTCTACACATCCCAAATTGGATACCACACCCTATATTTCAACTCCATCTCTACCATATTTCAGCCCTATCCTAGTCCATAACCCACCTCACAACTAAACAATATGGCCTATACTCCAACAAAACCACCTTCTACTCACCTTAGGCCTCTCTTCTCTCCTCCTCCTATCCATGTTCTCATCCTACCACACACATCTTTATATCAGCCCTCCACCACCATGGCAAACTGACTCAACTATCACTACCTCCACTACTACCTACTCACCAGTAACACCAAGTGACCTCTACCCATTTCCACCACCTTCCTATCTATATGGAAATATCACCTACAAAATTCGAGCCAACTCCCTCAATAAAATAATCAAAATAACTCACAAACTAAACAAACTCTACATCCACATACCACAAAAACTCTCACGCTGCGGTGATATTCACCCAAATGCAGGACCCAACACTTGTAATAGCACCTACCCAACAAACCCCAATCCAATATATGCTCATCCCTCCTCCTTCTAAACATTAATATAAGAAGCATACTCAACAAAACACATGATCTCCATGCCCTACTAGCCCTATACAAACCTGACATCGTAGTACTAACTGAAACTTGGCTTAAGTCCAACCACCACAATAATGAAATAGCCCCTAGCTATGATATTATATGTAAAGATAGGTGATGAAAAAAAGGAGGGGGGTAGCCATCCTTTTCCAAAGTCACCTCTCTATAGAACAAATTGAACACAAGTCTCAATAAATCCAAGACATAGAACTAATATTAGCTAGACTAAAACTAAACCCCAACAAACAAATCATAATAGCTGGAGGTTATATACCACCAGGCAGCAATACTAATGTACTCGAAAACCTACTAAATTGGATGACAATCACTCAGGTACAGGAAACCATTCTTGCAGCTGACTATAACATTGATTGGTCTGACTGTAACAGTCAAAACCCCACCACCCATATTAACCTCCATGGTTTTACCCAAATTATCAATACTCCTACAACAACAGACAAAACCCTCTAAATGACAGTCAGTCTTGGATTGGATACTAGTATCTGACCCTACTCAAGCCCATCTCTCAGGTTGTCTCTCTGACAGCCTTAGTGATCATCAAGCAACATACCTGATTAGGAATCAACCCCACCTAACTAAACAACCCATGGTCAGGGTCATATGAAACAAAAAATACTTCAGAGCTCAAGACTAAATAAATTCACTCAAATCTTGTATATGGTCTCCACTAAAATGCTTAGCACTAGATGAAGCTGTAGACTACTTCAACTCCACCTTCCTAAACATTCTGAACTCTCATGCAACAACCAGAACCACCAGAATTAAAACCAACCACGCACCATGGCTATCAAAAGACACCAGGTCCTTAATGAAAGAAAGAGACAAAGCCTGGTTGCAATTCCATAAACACAAAACCCCTTCCCTAAAACTAAAGTACCATGAACTACGTAATCAAGCCAAAAAACACATCAAAATTGACAAAACTAGTTACTATAAAACTTTACAGGAAAAACAATCCAACAACCCACAAACATTTTGGGCCTCAATCAATAACCTACTACACACAGGAAAATCTTCCACTCCTTCCTCACTACTACCAAACAGTCTACACAACATCCCCACCCACTTTAACAAATACTTTACTGAAACTATCCAAGCCCTAGCCAATACCCAAATGACTAGCACCCACCCAATATCAACAACAGCCCCCACCCTTTCCAATACAGAAAGCAATACACCTAGTTTCTCCCTAGAACCAGTCAGTACTACAACTATCACCAAACTTCTCAAAAAACTGAAATCAACAACATCAGCAGTAGACAAACTACCATCAGAATTCCTACAGATTACCACAGAGGCCATAGTCTATCCTGTGTCCATCTTCATTAACAGATCTCTAAATGAATGCAAAGTACTCAAATCATGGAAAATATCTCACATAATACCATTACACAAAGGGGGACACTCCCTTGAACTTACAAACTACCACCCCATTGCAATACTATCACCCCTATCAAAGATTTTAGAGAGGGTAGTCCACTCACAACTAATAAATTTCCTCCTTCACAACAACCTATTATCCCCATCCCAGCATGGATTCAGACCTTCTCACAGTACTACCACAGCATTACTATCCTTTTCAAACTCTGTTAATACCCACAGAAACAACAGCCTGTTCATATTCTCTATATTCTTGGACTTATCCAAAGCCTTTGATATGGTGAACCATAGTTTACTCCTAGAAAAACTGGCCACTTTTAACATAAATTCTTCCACCTTATCCTGGTTCAGTAGCTACTTATCTAACCGACAACAAGCTGTTCTTTGAGGCAAGCCACCTGTAACCCCTACTTCCAGTAACCATTGGTATCCCACAAGGGTCCATTCTTGGCCCACTGCTATTCTCATTATTTACTAATGACATAGCATCATCCCTACCCTCTGCCTCAATAGTCCAATACGCAGATGATACCACTATAATATGTGCAGCCCACATGCTCAACAGACTTCAAATCATAACCCAAAACAGCTTTACTCTAGCAGAAGAATGGTTCACCAACATCAAACTACTGCTTAATCCAAAAAAAACTAAACTTATTCTTTTCCGTTCAAGTAGATCCCCCCCCCCCCATAAACAATAATTTTACAATAATATCCAAAGACAATACTAATATCACTCCAATACTACACACTAAGCTCCTAGGAGTAGAAATTGACAATAAACTCAAATTTGACATCCATATTTCGCAAACAATCAAGAAAGTCAACAAAAGGATTGGACTCCTTTATAGAAACCACAACTACATGACCAGACACACAAAATCCACCAAAGCTAAAACCCATATGTTGTCTATACTTCTTTATGCTTCCCCCAATCTTTACCAACCTTCACCAAACAGAGCTCTCTAAAATTGAATCATGCTACAACAAAATTGTCAAATTTCGAAATGAAGCCACTCATAGGTCCCATCACTGCCAATCCCTTAGACAACTCAGCTGGCTTGAGTTACCTCAAATCCTCCTACTCAACCAACTTACCACTGTCCATAAGCTCTACTACCTTCCTATGAAAACACCTGCCTTGCAACAATTAATTCAACCCTATGCACCCTCCAGAAACCTAAGGTCAATGCACCAGAAAAACATAAGTGTCACCAAGCACAAAAATGAAGCTGGCAAATCACTTTTTGCCTGCTGCATTGCAAAAACTTGGACCCTCCTACCCGATCACCTAACCTCAACATCCTCACCTTACCTCTTCAAATAAACATCAAATCCCACTTTATGCAAAACTGGCTATGTTCATGTCTTCCCCCAGGCTAGACCAAATCTACTCACTGCTATTAATACTCTCCCAAATAATGAATACCACCATGGTTCTCAACCTCTAATAGTTTATTGACACAATGCTAGAAAGTAAAGTATTCTCTGCTATCGTACCCCATTTGCTCAAATTCTACCAGATACTCAAATGTAACTCATTTCAATCTATTGTTTGTGACTGCATTCAACTAACATAGTGTACTTTGTGTATGAATATCTTGTACCTTGTGAATGTTACTAATGTAATGTAATACTTGTGGAGCTTTGTGCATGAATATGTTTGTATCGTGTAAATGTTAACTAATGTAATGTAATACTTGTGGAGCTTTTCTCCCTGGGCCTCTGCTGAAAATTCACCTGTGTCCAGTCAGACCTTCCCGGTAAACAAATGTAAAATAAAATAAAATAAATAAAATAAAAAATATAAAGAAAACTCATCAAAAACTGGGACTCTTACATAGAAGCAAACATTTCTTTTCTGCAGCAATCAAAACTACCCTTGCAAAAACTTTTTTACTTCCCTCCCTTCTTTATGGTGCCCCTATCCTAACTAACTTATGAACTTCTACCATAAACAAGATAGAACAATGCTACAAGAAACTTGCAAAGTTTGCCACAAACTGTAAATATCACACACACCACAGTAAACCACTCCTAGAATTAAACTGGCTTGAACTCCACAATCAACTTGCCTTTATTCAACTCTCCACCTTGCACAACTTTATTTTCAAGCCTACTGCCTGCACTGCACTAACCAATCTAGTCACACCTTACACACCAAATCGATCCCTACGATCAGAAGACCAAAATCTCTTAGCTATCTCAAAACCCATAAGAAAATCAGGTCACTTGCTGTATTCATACTCTGTCTCTATATTTTGGAATTCACTACCTCTAGCTACCATGTCTATGCCTGGCCTAACCCATTTCAAAGCCTCTTTAAAAAATCATCTCAAAAAGGCATGGCTCTGCTCCTGCATAAAGCCTGCCTGATGCTCAGCTCTTCCTCTTCTTCTACACTAGCCTCATCCTCCTCTTCTGTCACTTTTCAATCCTTCACAGTATGCAAGATCTTAAAGCTCTTCTAACCCCTTCTCTGTTTCTATACCATATCCTTAAGCTACTGCTCAGGCTGTATTGCTTCTATTCTTCTGAACTCTCTCACTATCTATCTGCATCACTAACTTTCTGGCTATTATTTTCCTAACTGAAACTAAAATTACATTTATGTATTTATTTTCACATACTGTAGCAGTCAGTGTCACACATTGCTCTACCTGCATACTGTTTTTTGGACATTACATCATGTATAGTGAGAGTGACTATTATTGTCTATAATGTTTTTAATTCTATAGAATCGTCTAGATGTGTAGTATATATTGTAACATTATGTAACATAGTTTGATCTTTCAACTTATTTTGTATAGTATTTCTAATTGATTTGTACTGTACTGGATTTTACTGTATTTTTATTGTACTGTATGTGGAGCTTTTCTCCCCGGGCCTCTGCTGAAAATGGGTTGTGTAGACCCAGTCAGACCACCTTGGTAAACAAATGTCAAATAAATAAAATAAATAAATTTTCTCCACAGTTTTGCATATCAGGCTAGTTGGGATTATGGGTCAATAATTCTTGAGGTCCATGGATGGTCTGCACTTGTGTAGTGAGATAAACAAGGTAAATTTGTTGTTACAGTCTGGTAGGGCATCCATTTGGATGGTGTTCAGAACAGGTTTTATGCCTTTAATGTTTTAGGCAATGTTGAATGTGTTAATGAATGGAGTGGATGAGGGGGTCACAGGGTTGGGCGCCCGGGGGAGTGCTTGTGAGAGGTGTGGGGGGGGGGGGGGTAGGTGGTTGATTTTGTGATTTTGCCTTTCCTGCATTTCATAAATATAAGAAGTTGGAATATGTAGGGGATTTATACCCTAAAATTAAGTTAACCTCTTTCCAGAACTGTTTAGAAGAGTATAGAAGATGAGCTTGTTCATATTTAAGCAGGAAAGATTTGTGCATTCAGATGGATTGTTTAGCTACATTTCTGAGGGAAAGAAAGTAGGACACATTATCAGCAGCTGGGACAGAGTTCCTCTTTTGCCAGGCTTCATTCCTGAGGTTTAAGATGTGCTTCAGCTTGGCAGTGAGATGATTTGGTTTATGAGGTTTAAATAGTCTTCTTATTTCTGGCGAGAAATTATCTTGTAGTTGGAAAAGGGTTATATCAGTTTCTGAAAGGTCTCTTGTGTTTCAAAGGCAGTCCTATTTCTTTGCTTGTAATATAATTTAAATATATATATATATGTGTGTGTGTGTGTGTGTGTGTGTGTGTGTGTGTGTGTGTGTGTGTGTATATATATATATATATATATATATATATATATATATATATATATATATATATGGGGGGGTATTCCTCATCACATCTCTTCATCCTTCTATATTCAGTTGAGCTATGTTCTTTCACACTGTTGTAGCCTATCCCTGCTAGACTGTAGGTAGAAAGTCACAAGTTCTAATGGGCTATTACACTTAAATAACGTATGCCAGGGAGTGCCCTTAACCTCAGAAACTTCCCCAGGCGACCCCTGTTAAAATCTAATCCTTAAAATTTTAATTCAATTGAATTTAAGATATGTCCACCTGAAAAACTGTACTTCACACAATTTATGATCATAAATGATGCCTATATGATGCTGACAAATAAAGCATCATACTTCACACTACATTCATCTGAATGTAATTAATGTGCATCTCTTTCTGGATTTAACTCATATATTTTGGGATTGCTCACTCGTCCAACAACTGTGCAGTAAATTAAAATATAGTATAAGCCAACAAGGATACAGCCAGGCACTCATCACTAGAGATTTTGCAATTCTACATTGCACTCAGATACCATTGTCACATAAACACCTCTACACCTTAATTAAAATGGGTCTATATTAGAAGACCAAAGAGACTTAAGAGTGAATGCTCTTTTGTCAACACATAAAACCCGAAGTCTGAAAAGAGCGAAGTTACAGAATAGCAATTTTTTTCCCAGGGAAACAAATCGCTGTTCCAAAAAAAAAAAAAAAATTATACTGACAAATTAAAGTGGGGGGCTTCACCCCCCACACCCTCCAATGGGGGGGTTGTGCTCCCCACATCCCCCAACTTAAATATACCAACTCCAAGATCACACCACATTGGAGAAAACAGCAAAGTCCTGAGAACGGCCTAGTGATTGTTTTCCCTGGGAAAAAATCACTGTTCCGTAACTTTGTTGTTTTCAGACTTCGGGCTTTATGTGTCGAAGAAAGAGCATTCACTTTTAAGTCACTTCGCTCTTCTAATATAGACCCGTTAATATCTTTATGTTAATAAAATATTACATTGCAACCAACTGGACTAAACTGAACCTGATTACCTGGGATGGATTAAAGGAGACATCCTTCAAATATATTAGGGTCCATAAAGCTACCTCACAACATAAAAATAGAAAGTGCTCTTTTTTGTATTCTGGGCAACAAGTTTAAAGATACTGAATTAATATCTGGAAAATGTGTGATTGTCAACACTCATAAATTATAATGCAGTGGACACATTCCCTCACTTACAGAATGTTAATACACAACAGGATAAGTTTAATTATCTAAAGTCTTGCACTCTGTTCTTCCAGTTATATTTTGAGGCATGTAGATTATTATTATTACTATTTGCAGTAGTACTATTACTGTTATTATTACTACTACTGTTACTATTATTACTATTATCACCACCTGTATCACTTTCAATATCACCGTTACTAAAAATATTGTTAATACACTAATATTACTAATATGATTGGTATCAATGGTAATGTTAGAGATAGTAAATATCTGTAAACATTTATACTGTAGCTGTCTCTTTACAAACATGGTCACTTTACAATTAGACATGTTCTTCATGATTGTTGATGTTGGCTGTTACTGTTGCAATGATTGTAATGTGTTTAAAATTTATGTTTCTCTTTTTATAGAAATATACTTTAATAAAATGAGATTTGATAAAAAAAGGTTTTCATAGAAAGTTCTTGAAGCTAGTGGCATTAGTATTAAATCAAAAGGGTGATGGCAATACATTTCTTTCAAAAACATTGCTTAAGAAAACCAATTATATCTTAAAGCAGAACTTACTAAAAATGTCTTCTAAAAATATATTCTATAACATAATTTCACTTAGTACAAACACTTTCACCCAGAGAACAGGATCATTAGTAGAGCTAAAAAACTAAGTCATATATAGAAGTTGCAAAAAGCCTAATTTTTTTCCACCTCTATCACCAATGATTCAAACATTGCCTAAATTAAAGTTAATATACTATGTGAAATTCCCAGTGCTCATTATCCTCATAAAGATATAACACCTAAATCTCTAGAACTAATCTGCTGTATCCTACATTTACTCCAAATATCCTACTTAACCAAACTGGATAGAATAAAAAAAAAATGACATGTATTCTATCTACTGCCCAAATTACTGTTGGGACTATGTCTGGTAATCATATTATGTTGTAAGAATATAAAACTAAGTAACTATATGCTTATAATGTGTTGGCAGCTGTACCTGTAAGAAAACTCCGAATAGAACCTAGAATGTCATGTAAATATTAAACACTTGCCACTCCACATGACTTTACTCTGTTGCACTCACTCTCTGTTTCCTGTATAAACCTAACTTCTCCCATAGACAGCATCCTAGAGTCAAATATAGAAAGGTCAAACAAGATAACTATCTCAGAGAGAGAGAGCTTAACAGTTTATCAAAATGTTCCCAAAAAATGCTTAGAACAAATAAAAGCGCTAGGTACAGAGATCTTCTGATAAACAGAGCATGTCTTCACATACAATGTTCATGGGTTCATGGGTTCATAGGCAAGTACTAGGTTAGCTGCCCTTGTCGGCCATTTTAAGCCTAGTCAGTTTCCATTTCAAAGGTGAGAATCAGTCCCTATACCTTGCGTTTGTGAGGTAAACACCTTAAACTTTGCAGTAATCCCCAATCCCTTATGCCAACCTCCACCCACCCACAGTGCTGTTACTTCCCTCCATTAGTTCTGCTCACAAAAAAGGTAAGTCTTCATTTAACTCTTTATGTACCTCTTCCCTTTATCTCTTACCGCATCTATTAGAATCATATCTAACTGGCCATTACAATACCAGCTCTCTGTGTCTAATGAATCCTCTAACTATATCAAACACACCATTTTTACTCACTTCCATAGAGCAACTCAATGGCTTTAAAATAAATGCAGTCACTATTACTTATCTACTACTTATCTATCTGTAAAATCCAGAAAGGTGTATCTCATCAATGACTATAATTATTGCTTATTACACAACGTCACATGTTGCCTACACAAACTACTTAAAATATATTGTTATTACTCCACTTCTGTGTGGAAACAGTCATCCAAATCCAGACCTCCATTACTTAATAGCATAAGTTACAACCTCTTTGACCTATGCAGTTTAACCATTCTTTTGGCCTCGAAGTAGTACACACTGTATCCATTGTCTATGTTCCCATTGATGGTAGTCCACTGAACACAGAAGGCGTTATAAGAGATCTGGGAACACAGGTTGTCAGCAATATCTCTTTTGACCACCACATTGCCACTGTGTTCAGAAAGTCCTTCTATGTGGCACAACTCATTACTAAGGGTTTTGCATTCAGGAAGAAAGAGGTCATTGTCTTCTTCTACTCTTCCCTCATTAGGCCAATCATCGAGTACAATGCCCCATTTGGCATGTACCTCACTAGACACCTGCATCAACTGGAGAAGCTGCAAAAGTACCTCACAAAGAGGATCCTAGGCCTTAAACACTTGTCCTATATGGGCAGACTCAAAAAACTCCAACTATTCTCTGACTCATATCACCTACTTAGATGCAATCTCTGCTTGACTTACAAAGCCATGTCTGACCCAGCACTGTTAGAAATGGTACATCTAAAGAAATCCCAATCCCTGCACACCACACACTCCAGAGACCTCAACCTCATTACCGCAATCAACAGAATGTGCTGGAGAGACAGGTTCATAACCCAGAGACTGCCCTTGCTATGGAATAGACTTCCCATACATGTCAAACAGAGCACCTCACTTCAAGAGAAATCTTGATGAGTGGATGGAAAATAGAAAATTCACCCCGGGGATCACTCCAGTGGCTCTACTCGACAGAGGCACTGGGAATTAAGGTCAGGTGGCACAATGCCAGGGTAATCCTATGGGCAAGGCTTGTAAAGGCTCCAGAGCCATTAGCCTATTACACACCTATGAACCTATGTGACAAGGTTATTTTTTTCCATAGCAGGACGTTTGCAATACACCTTTGGCTGAGCAGACATAGTGTGAGAATTTAATGTCACTGTCAGTTTTGCCACAATTATTGCGTGAGTGGGTGGTGCACTTTTTGACAGAGTTGCTACCAGATGGGAGGATTGGACTCTATCAGAGGACCTTGGTTATTGAGTATAATGAATGGTCCAACTAGGTTAAAAATAATTATTGCAATATATTCAAAACCAGCCCCTGCATTCATAATATTGTAGACATTAAACCTAGATTTGTTTTCAAAACAGGCATCAATGTTAAAGAACTTTTGAAGAGACCTGGACATTCTAAAGAAAAAACAGACAACAGAAGTATTTCATAATGTAGCCTGATGAATGGGACTCTGAAATGTGGCTCTTGTAAACCAAGTCCCTTCATTTTAGAACCAGATAGTGTTAAACATCTAAGGACAACCAGAAGGCATTCTATAGTTATGTTAAGAATCTAAATGGAAATGCTCAGGTCTGCTCTGAGCTAAAACAGAATGGCACTAAATATACTGATCCCAAGGATATTGCCAATATCCTGGCAGATTGATTCAGTGCCAACTTCAACCCCCTTTCACCCCCTAAAGGGCCCATTTCAATACCAACCGATTGCCAAATACCGGCAATCATGACCACACAGGTAAAAAACGCATTCTCCAGAGCTAAGAATACAGCATCCATGGGACCAGACAACATCCTGGGCTGTGTACTACATGAACTACAAAATGAACTGGCACCTCACCTAAGTGTCATGTTTAGTCATAGCCTCACCTCAGGCTTTGTGCCCAATGAGTGGCGCACAGCTATAGTTATCCCACTCCACAAGGGGGGATCCACCTTGGACCCTGGGAACTACCGTCCCATCAGCCTGATGAGCCTGATCTGCAAAGCCATGGAACACATTATCATGGAACTTATAAACAAAGACATTGGCAACTTCAAACACTGGACCCCACCCAGTTTGGTTTCATGAAGGGCTGATCTTGTCTCCTTAACCTGACTGACTTCTTTGAATCAGTCTCCAGAGCCATGGATGAGGGTAAGACGGCCAAAGGCCTTCAACACCATCCCCCACTCTGGAATCATAGATAAACTTACTAAGCTGGGCATTAATCCCTACGTCACTCCATGGGTCACAAACTGGCTTACTGACAGAACCCTCACTGTAAAAGTAGCTGACTCCAAATCCAGCTCCAGACAAGTGACAAGTGGAGTACCACAGGGTTCAGTCCTGGGACCACTCTTGTTTGGCATCTACTTCTCTGAAGTACAGGCCAACACCAAGGGACTCTTGCTAACAAAGTTCGCAGATGACTGCAAAATGGGAGTCATTATCGAATCCCCAAGTGATCTGGATATTCTACAAAAGGGCCTTACAGAAACAGATGCTTTGTGCCAGAGCCATGGGCTCAAGCTCAATGCCAAGAAATGTATAGTTATCCCCTTTGGGAAAAAACATGTACCCATGAATTACCACATAGGTGGCAGTACACTAAACACCAAAAGTGTGATAAGAGACTTAAGGACACAGGTGGACAGTGGTCTCACCTTCGATAACCACATCACCACAACAGTCAGGAAATCCTTCTATGTGGCACACCTCATCACTAAGGGATTTTCATCCAGAAAAAAGGAGGTCATTGTCCCACTGTACTCATACCTCATTAGACCCATTATAGAATACAACGCCCTGTTTGGTATGTACCTCTCAAGACATCTGCAACAACTGGAAAGGCTGCAGAAATATCTCCCTAAAAGAATCAAAGGCCTAAAGCAGATGCCCTATGCTGAGCATTCCAGCTATACTCTGTCGCATATTGCCTACTCAGAGGCAATCTCTGCTTAACATACAAGGGCATGTCAAACCCAGAGCTGTTGGACATGCTACACTTAATCCCAATCCTTCAGAGCCACACACTCCAGGGATCTAAACCTTGTCATCACAATGAACAAAACATGCTGGAGGGATAGGTTCCTGACCCAGAGACTCCCCAGACTCTGGAATAGACTGCCCATACTTGTCAAGCAGAGTGCCTCTTTGGCCCTCTTCAAAAGGAACCTTGACGATTGGATGGGAGATAGGAAATTCACCCCGGGGATTGCGTCAATCACCCTGCTAGACAGGGGCCAAGGGAAGTAAATATTGTGGGAAGAAATAGCCAGGGAATTGTTATGGCTAGGCTTGTATACGCCCTAGGGCCAATAGCCTAGCACCAACCTATGAACCTATTATGAAGGGATATAACAACCTCTTCATTCTGATAAAGTGTCAGTGGTCTAAGGGCCGAATGTGCTTAATCTTTGTGATTGTTTTATCATGTGAAAAATTGTTTTTATTAAAAGGATTTTTATTATGAAGTCCTCAGCCTGGTGGAGTTATCTCTTCTTTTAAGTCTGTAACGTTGCTGTTTGCTTGGTACACTGTAATCTAATGCTAAAGTTTATAGCTACATTTCTAGTGCATCCATATGTGGTAGTCCCCCCATATGCTTACACTTTTCTGAGTTTTTTCCAGATTCTCATTGAAACCCTGCTTATGACAACTCTACAGACACATATTTTAAGGCTGAGCTGCAATATAACACAATGCACAACAAATATATAACATCACAGAGCATGTATTCATAGGTTCATCGGAGATTACAAATGGCACAAGAGCCCTTCCAGGCCTAGCCATTTTTACCTGATTTTTGATCCCTAATGGCTACAGGATGGCTTAGGTGTGTGCCTATGCCTTTGAGTATTTTACAAGCTGCCCCTGTCCATAAGAGACACAGGTGCCACTCCAGGAATGAATTTATGATTTCCCATCCATTGATCCAAACTGTATTTGAAGGGGTTCAGGGAAGGGCTCTGCTCTACATAAATAAGAAGACTGTTTCAGAGAGGTGGTAATATAGGAGACGCATATCTGTCTTTCCAGCATGTTTTGTTTATGTCACAGCCCAGGTTTAAATCCTTAGATCGGGTGGTCCTCTTGCAGTGTCTTGTGAAGGTGTAACAGTTCCATCAGGGCTGGATTTGAGAGTACTTTATTGGTTAGGCATAGATTACCCTTAACAGTTGGTAGGAGACAGAGTAAAGAGATAGGGCTTTTAGTTAATCTGCATAGGAAATGTTGTTTACACTCTGTTTTTTGTAAGAAACAACTGAGGCCACTCCAACTGTTGCAAGTGCCTGGTCAAATACATGCCAAAAGGTGCATTGTACTCAATTACTGGTCTGATGAAGGCAGAGTACACTGGGACTATAACTTCCTTGGATCTGGATGCCATACCCTTACTTATAAGCTATGCCTCATAGAAGGACTTCCTCATCACTGCAGACACATGGTGGACAAAATTCAGGCTACTATCTGTGTACCAAGATTGCTCACCTCTGAGTCCACTCTTAGGGGGCTGCTATTAATGTTGTAATTTGCAGGGGTATTTGACTTCCCAAAGGGCATGATTATGCATTTGTTGTATCTAGTTTTAGGCCACAACTCTAGCACCAATCATTTGCGTGAGTCAGACTCTTCTGAAAAATACCTGCATCATTAGAGAATCAATGATTGCCCCCAACTTGCAATTGTCAGGAAACTTGGTCAGCCAAAGGCCTACTACATTAGCCTTGACTTCAGAGAAGTATATTCCAAACAGAAGAGGTCCCAGCACTGAGCCTTTTGGCATACCACTAGTAACAGGCCTCTTGCTAGATCTGGATTGTCCCACTCTAACATGTGTCCTGTCTATGCACCATTTGGCTATCTATCTGGTAATGTATGGACTTATGCCCAGTTTTGTAAATTTATCTACAATACCAGTGTGGATAATTGTGTCAAATGTCTTAGCCACTTCAAGATAGGCAGTATACATTGTTTTACCCCCATCCATGGGGTTAGTTACTTTCTCAAAGAAGTTCAAAACATTCAGCAGACATGGCTTGCTCTTGACAAAGCTGAAATCAGTTGGGTCCAGAGTTTGGATCTTTCCTGTGTCATTATTTATCAGATCCATGACTATTCTTTCCACGGCCTTGCATATAAAACCAGTCAAACTTATGGGTCTGGAATTTCCAGGGTCTGTTGATGGTTCTGCTTTATGCAAAGGGACTGTAAAAAACAACAAATGTGAATCAACCAAAATGGTGCAAAAATGAAGAACAGCAAAACTAAAATGCAGCTAAGTTTATTTAGAAAGGACAGTGCTTTTGTGGGGTTACTGCTTCTTCAGACCAATATAAAAACTATGGTAAAAGTTCACAAACTTAAAACAAGTCATGACAAAAATAAACCAGTCATCCTAGGTCACGAATAAAGCAATCAATACAATTAAACAACCTAATCTCAGTCATCCAACAATTTTGTAATATTAAAAGAAAGAACTGGCCCCTCCTTTTGGATGACAGTAAAGTGGGTCAAGTAGTAGGAGAACACCCGTCTTTTACTTTTAGGGATAATATGTCCATTAAAAGATTTTGTGTTATGGACCAAGACATTCGGTACCCCTTGTGCCAGGGAAGAAAGGCACATTTCCCTGTCACAGTTGTAAAGCTTGCTCCTCTATTTCTCAAGATCTTTTTTCACACCTCCAGTTACTGGGCGTATTTTTTCTCCCAGGTTTACAGCCACCTGCAGAAACAATAATTTAGTTTATCTCGCTACCTGTTGCTTCTGCAATAGTTTTTATGTAGGTAAGACTACACGACAACTAAGGGAATGGATACTTGAGCATTTGGGGAACATACATAATAAAGTGCTGATGAATGCTTTAGCCAGTCATGCCTCTTTATATTCAGGACATAATTCCTTTAATTTTAGGGTTTTACAGTTGTTGCATCCTAGTGCTAGGAAGGGTGATTTTAAAAATGTTGTTGAAATGTGTAAGCTTAAGTGGATCATTTCTTTACAAGCGTACAAACAACCAGGGCTTAATAGTGGAGTATTCCTTAAGCCACCCTTGTTGAGGAAGAGATTAGGTTGTTTAATTGTATTGATTGCTTTATTAGTGACCTAGGATGATTGGTTTATTTTCATTATGACTTGTTTTAAGTTTGTGAACTTTTACCATAGTTTTTATATTGGTATGAAGAAGCGGTATCCCTGCGAAAGCGCTAACCTTTCTCAATAAACTTAGCTGCATTTTATTTTTGTTCTTCATTTTTGCACCATGTTGGTTGACTGACATTTGTTGTTTTTTACTATTTATCACTGTTTGTGAGTCACCTTTGGCAGTTGGTTAGCTTGCTTCTTTGTTTTTTTATGCAAAGGGATGACTGTTGCTGTCCTCTTCTCCACAGCAACAAAGCCACTCTGGAATCTGTGGTTAAACCGAGATCCTAGTGGGCCTGATAGACCTGTTTCAAGCTGTTTAAGAGGCATCCTGGGATACTGTTGGGACCCACTGAGGCCATGTATTTAGCTTTAGAGAGTGCAGTGGAGACTTATTCCTTGGTGTTACCTGGTAGAGGAATGGTGGAAGGTATTTCCTGGGGGTAACAAGAGGTGATGGGGAGGTAAAATTTGAGCCAAATGTATTGGCCAGCAAATTTGCTGTATCTTTTAGTTGGGTATAGGTGATGCTTTCTACAACGAATTCTGCACATTGGTGGGTGTTTCCCTTAAGACTGCAGACATAATTGAAAAGCACCTTATGGTTATCCTTTGTTTGAGAGGCTATTTTTGCCTCAAAATTTGCTTTTGAAGACTTGTCTAGTCCCTTGATTTGCTTGTTTAGACTAAAGAGGAAGTTTGTGTTCAGTTATGCACATTCTGTCTTACGTCTTGACAGGATTTTCTTTCTTTGGTTGTACAACCTATGTACCCAGAGTCCAGTGTCTTGTTTTTTCAGTTTATCCTATGATTATTTCAATCTGGTACTGTTGTTTCTATGCAGTTGTTTGTATGGTCATACACGGCTTTTGTGTAGGCCTCCACATAAGCTTCTGTGTTTCCTGGGTTTGGGGCAGCTTGGAAATTAGCTATGCCATCACTTAATAGGAGGTAGTTTGGTTTAGAAAAGTTTTTAATGGTTTTGTGGTTAGGTGAAGTTTTTGTTTTTTATTTATTTCAAGGGAGACTGCTTAGTGATCTGATCTAACCAGTGAGGATATCACACTTGTGGGGGTACAATGTTCGCACATATTTGTGAGTACCAGGTCTAGGATATTTGTGCCCCTAGTGGGAGTGCAGACTAGCTGCTCCAGGGTATTTGCATTGACAAAGTCTGAATATCTTTGAGCCTGCATGTTAGTGACCGTGTATGCTTCCCAGTTAATTGAGGGGTAGTTGAAATCACCCATGAGCATGATATTGGGTTGAATTGTAAGTGAATCTAGTAAATTCAGGTATGATGTATGGTTTTCCTGGTCAATGGTGGGACACCTGTAGCTAGCAAGGATATGATAAGGGATTTTTTCTATGGTTAGTTGGAAATGGAGTAGCTCATGAACGTTATATTGTTTCACCCGTCTTGAGGTGTGCTTATCCTTTATGCAGATGGATACACCTCCATCTTTTGTCCTTTTATGTGCAG
Source organism: Protopterus annectens (assembly GCF_019279795.1). Lineage (NCBI taxonomy): Eukaryota > Metazoa > Chordata > Ceratodontiformes > Protopteridae > Protopterus > Protopterus annectens. The sequence goes on along the minus strand of NC_056732.1, from coordinate 84,776,294 downwards.
TGGGTGGTTAGAACTGTTAAAGGCATTAGAGCCTTGCACTGCCAGGATGCTTTCCATGGTTTTGAGCCATGTCTCACTAACTGCACTGATGTCAGCATTCTCCAGTATGACGAATAATTCCAGGGAGTGGGGTTTCTTGTTGAAACTCCGAACATTGAGCAGTAATACCTTTAGCTTATCCTGAATGCATTTTACTATTTTGGAAGGTTTGTCTGCTTGGCAATGCCTAAAAAAGGCACTATAGTGTTGATGATGTTTTGGACAATATCAGAAAGTCTATTGGTGACAGGTGAAGACCATCCCTGGGAAAGCAGCATGGCCTGTCATTCATGTCTTCTCAGGCTGACAAATATTAGACTTCTTTCTAATGACACCAGTAGCTAAACCAGTTATTAAAGTCAATAATTTCCTGTTGGTATTGTGATACCATTCATGGAGATGTTAGATGTCTGCTCAATGCTAGGCTCATACTTGCCTGTGCTACATATTCTGAAAGATCAATCATGCTTCTCTTCATATATTCCAGGGAGGTACATCTTAAGTCATTGTCACCCACATAAACTAGAACTGAGTCATACTGGTATGTGGGGTTTAATAACAGGATTTTCCTACAAAATTGCAGCTACATAATATGGTTATGAGGATACAGACAGGCCAGCTCTGGGATACTGATACAGTTTTATTGGGCACACAAACATCCAGCAGAGAAGGTGTATCAACACCTTCATTCAGTGATAGTGTGGAGGGGAAACAGCAAAAGGCAGCCACATATTAACCCCCCAGACAGCCATGGGCTAAGTACACAAAACACATAAAGGGGTGACATTTACTACAGATGTATGGGCTCTCATAAGCACACAGAGACAGTACTATGTTATGCAGCTCAGACATGATATATTGTTTAGGCTATCTCCCAGGTCTGTGCTGGAGAGGATGGAACCCTGATTGCAATTCAGACAATTCGAGTTCAGTTAGTAGCTTGGGTGCTAAAATCATTTGGCTTGGGAATGGGAAATGCATGTTTTTTAGCAATTCTGCCTGTGGTAGACATTTGGTGTTTTTTACCTGATGGAGTAGGTGGCTAGGTCCTGACAACTAAGACGTGGTTGTGGCAGCAGTATGGCCATGGTTATTCAAACCAGGATTATGAGAGCTCTCAGAAGGCATATGTGGGAACCTGTGCGTTTCTGACTGGGGTGTACTGGTAGGCCTTGTAATGATGCAACTGCTTACATCACCAACAAAAAGGTGGGATTAGAAAATCAGATCAAAAATTCTACTATGGCTGTCTTGTTGACAGTTGTGACATGGACCGCTTTTACCCAATTGGGAAACAATGGGTAACAGATGTCTCATCGCAATGGGGAATGTATGGGGACAGAAAAAGCATGTGTGTATATATATATATATATATATATATATATATATATATATATATATATATATATATATATGTATATACACACACATATATGGATTCACTTCAGAAGACTGATAACCCACAATCTCGAATCCCATAAGACTGACCCCAAAAATTCTGAAAACTCAAAATCCTGAAAATTCAAAATCCTGAAAACACACAGGATACAAACGCTAACTATAGATAAGACAAAGCATATTACTTTCCATCAAGTATGAGCAGGGTGTGCAGGGGGGGCTTGCCCCTCCTACTCATACTTGGTGGAAAGTAATATACTTTGTCTTGTCTTAGTTTCTCTGTGTTCTTGTACTGGAATATAGTCAGTATTTGTATCCTGTGTGTTTTCGGTCTTTTGGGATTCAAGATTTTGAATTTTCAGGATTTTGAGTTTTCAGGATTTTGAGTGTCAGTCTTATGGGATTCGAGATTGTGGGTTTTCAGTCTTCTGAAGTGAATCCATATATATATATATATATATATATATATATATATATATATATATAAACTTTACCCTAAACTGTGATGTTCCCAGCCTTCATTAGGGATCAATACAGGTAGGTACTGATCCCAGTTATTCTCATTTGGGAGTAATATATAATTATTGACCATGGGATGGGTGAGGACAATTTCTAACTAAATGTGAAAGTTAATTCGAGCACAAAAAGAGAAACTGGCTAGACTTAAAATGGCCCACTAAGACAGCTAGCCTAGCACTTACCAAATCTAAAAGCTCATAGAAGTCTTGCAGAGGATATGAGTATGTCAGCAGTTTAGGGAAAAGCGTATATAACCATATACAGCACTACATACATAAAATTAAATTTGTAAGGGTGAATGCCGCACCTTCTGATTTTGTGATTCAAATCAAGCAGCTCACATTCACAAAACACAAGTCCAATCACAAATCATTATGTTTTGAAAAACTTGTACCTAACATAGTCACAAAATCTCCTCAGGGCTGTGTGTGATGGGTTGTTTTCAGTCTAGTTAGCCATTGAACTAAGTTGTCAGATATCTGTATAAGTCACATTTACTGCTTTTATACAATACAGTACATACAGGAATTAAGGAACATTGTACAGGTTTAATTTATTTTTCTTGTTCAATTGTCTTACTGCCAAGTGCCAGTATTTAAAAAAATAGGCTGTTTCTGGTCTAGTATAGGACAGACTCAGACACGCATGTACCGCATTTGCAAAACAGCAATAGTGATGGGTAGTATTATTGCTACCATATTATTTACATTATTGTCAGTGCTTTTTCTCTCCACTACATGCTAAACATCTTCGTCTTCCATTTCTGTCATAGAATTTAGTCAGAGTAGGTGTCATCATTCTGGAAACCATCAGGGTTCTCTGCTTTGCCCTAGATCCCCTGAGCTGCATGGCAGAATGGTTGATTAGAAATCCACAATGTAGACTATAACATCATAACATCCTCGGCATGTGATAATATATGTACTATGCATACAAACCCCTTCTGCCTGACTGCAGACAGGAATTCTGGGTATACATTGTCTTGTAGGTTATTAAGATGAATGCATAAACACACAAGTATGCAAGTACACACACATGGATAGCAATGGCCACATTGTCCCTTATCTGGCCCAGTGCTACAACTCCATCTCTTGCATAGATCATCTTGAGGAGTGCTGGTCTAGGCTTGCTGGACCCTACCCACAGAGTGGGTAATCCATCCTCCAAGCCACACCATCAACAACTAGAACTGCTAATCAAACCCAGGTCATCCAGGTCGCAGTCACTGTTTTATCCTGCTATACTTCTGCTGATCATAGTGAAAATGTTGCAGTTTTTGTAACATTTGAGGCATTCAATTATGTTACTTATCTTTGCACACTTATAATGGACAGTAGAACACATTATGTTGTGTAAATTATAGCAAACTTTCATTAAGACCATTCCGTCAAGGAGAATACTGTTTAAAACACAGAAAATGAGTAGAAAACAAAAAAACATAAGCAGATTTCATCACCTGAAAAAAGACAAGGGCAAGATATCTTTGTAAAAAAAAAAACAGTCGGTACAAAGCAGAACTTTTGAAGCTAACAGTGAAACAACAAATGTTTGAGGTAGTATTATATAAGCTCCCACTGATCTGTACTTAGAACATAATTAAAAGTCGTCAGGCACATCAGTCTACACAAGAAGTCTTCTCTTGTCAGCTATACTATATAAATAAAATAATTGCACTGAGGCTAACATGCCATATTTGCTAAGAGACACTCATTTTTTGTGCTTGTTAAGAAACTTGGCCAACTTGTCTGAGTAGATGATTTGCCTGAAGCAGCAGTTATAAACACTTTGCACAGCTAAAAACACTTTAGTATAACAACTGAAATCACTGGATACTTACCTATTCAGACATGGATCCAACACATTCAGATTCAGAAACGTAAGTTCAAAAGACCTACTTTGTAAATGGTACACAAAAATGAATAGTCAGTTACTAGATCTTTAAATACAGTTTACTCATTTTAGGTTTGGAATTTTGTGTTAGATTAATGGCATATTCAAGTTACTTAGATAAACTGCGCTTTGAAAACGTTTGTATTCAGCATTTGTGTTACATGTAAATAAATTCTGAATTTCACTCTTGTTAAAATTTCTGTCATGTATTCTAATGGATTGTTTTTATAAACAATGTTGTTACTTTCTGAATGATCAGTAGACAATTGATATCAATGATGCTTTGCAGAATTAGAGAGTAACTCCTGCTGGTGATAATGTTAATTAAATGCATTGCATGTCCAACCATTGCAATGCACAGTAATGCTGTATTTTAATAGGTTACTGTATGAGTGTACCACATTGGGTTATACACCACTTCAGAACCTCCACTAGTTCCTTACAGTCACTTTATGTAACTTGTTTTGATGTTATCATTGCTGCATAAGTTCTTCATGAAGAAAACTGAAACACTATAAATTACAATCATATGCTACTTTGCAGCCAAATATGAACATGGCAAACTGCAAACATATGATACCATGCTGTTAGATATAAACACAATACGTTATAACCATACTGTACCATTTATCAAACATGAGAAACATACATTACAATCCTACAATATATCATGCTGCCAATCAAAAAATTATTATCAAATGATACTAAGAAGCCAAACATGCATCCAATGAATTACATTCATAGAATACCATGCAGACAAACAGAGCATCTACTACTGAGAAGCTGTGACAATTGCAAGCCGAGCGAGAGAGAGAGAGAAATGACAGCTTGAGTTTCATAATCATAGCTTGGTTAGATATTTATTTTTATATTCTTCTTTTTTCACTTAGTTGGAATTGTGATAAAATAAATGGCAATGATTTTAGCAATGGGTGCAAACTTTGTTTCTTATAATTTAATGCTCACGGCAACTTATTAAACATCATTTCCATAAATTAAGAATCTTAAATGGCTGTTTTGTAACGTTTGCCTTTGCATGTGGTAAATGCCTGTCTAGCATGCTAGGATATTATTATGTGAACCTAATATCCTGATATCAGTTAACAGCAACAAGGGTGATGGAAGAAATGCAACAAATGGCATAAGCAGATTAAATAAAATGAATACTTATTCCTGGAGAAGAAAGGACATATGACTTAAACAAGTATCTAAACATCACACAAACAAATAGCTTCAAAAAAGAAATAAAACACTTCTTCCTGAAAAATTGGACCTGTCCCTGTTAGGATCCTACCTGATCTTTCTCTGCCTTGGCCACATTTTTGGAGCTTTTCTCCTCGGGTCTCCACTGAAAATGGGCTTGTGCTCAGTTGGACTAACCCGGTTAACAAATGTGAAATAATAATGATAATAATTAATTAAATATAGAAACAAGATACAGTAATAAAAGAACGCTCAACTGTAATGCTAATACACAGCAATCTAGCCACCATATCTTTCAACCAGATATAATTCTGTGTAGCTTACAACATATATCTTACCCATACATCTCAACATCTAGGTACAAGAATTCTGGACAAAACTAAAAATAATGGGGGGACAAAGGCACAAAATCAGGGACATGTTTTAAATATTGCTCTTATAAACTAACAGAGTTGCTAGAAAAAAAAGTTTTGCATGAGCACCCATTTTCAGTAGGATATGAAGTCTAAAACTGCAGAGCTCACTAATCTGAAAAAAAAAAAACATATATTTTAAGATGGATAGACCAAATATAGGTGATAGGAAAATGAACATTCGTTGAAGTTCTGAGCAGTTGAAAGGTTTGATCTTATCTTATGTTAAAGAAGCAGATAGCACTGTAAATTTGTATGCAACAGCACAACATGTTCAGGCTCAGAATTCAACTGGTGTACCACTAATAGGTAGCCTACTGTACCTTCTAAAAAATGCAGATCACTCAGGCAGACTAACAGAGATCTCCAATGAAGGCAGCTCTTTCCTGCCTCTTTTACTTCATCACTTGGATGACACAGGACTTGCGGAATCATCCCCAGAAAAAGGACAATGGCGAGTGACGTACTTAGCATTAGCAAGTTATTTAAAAGCCATGCATCTGTGCTAACAGGATCACTTTAAGGGCAATATAGTTTAGCTTTAAAAACATCCTGGTTCCTAGTAAAAATCAACACTAATTTACTTAGACACTGGCTTCTAAAGAAACTTAGTTTTCGGTCACTCTGCTGCTTGTCTGATGACTCTGTTTTGACTTAGACAAGGTCCACTCTCATTAATTGTACAACTCACCAGTGAAACAGCAGAAACTGGAGCTGTCTAAGGATATATTGGAGTAGTGTAGCAGAGATGATAACCAAGCTTAAAACTGCAGCACTCCATCAAAAGCAGAGCAGTTGAGACGTATGGCAGAGGACAGGGACAGAGACTGATCAGTATATTATGAGCTTTGGTCTATCTCTAAGCACTCTGGTACAATACCTACAGTATCCTCATTGCTGAGACACAAGACATACCCTTGGCAGAGTCCTATACCCACCTTAAACATATTCAAATCGATGCCAAGAACAAAAGTATTGCTCTAACTCCTTAAACAGAGGACATAAATGGCACACACAAGCAGCTCTCTGACCTTGTATAATTTAACATTTCTCTCTAGACATTCTAAGGCACACAGATATAGACCTTCTCATAGTTAACAAAAATATGTGCACATAGTACTGGCACACTCACATGACCCCAGTATTTATGCAAAAACAAAGAGTTGATACATTGTTCAAAATACAGGACTGGGTTCACATGGGTCCTCTCGAATCATATGCTCACACATTGGACAAAGTATTCTCTCCAACATTCTGGCATTTGATTTTCTAACAAAGTTAAGAAATCCAATCCCTCTTTAACTGGAACATACCCTTCTGTCCTTTATTAAAAATGGGAACCACTACCCAAGTCTGTCAGTCTACCTCTCAACTGTACAGATTTTCACAGAATGTCCAGAGTTTTGCCTCACATTTTTGGTCTGTTTTTCATAAAATTGTGTATTTCTAGTAAATTAGTAGCAAATCATTAAAGATTGAAGTTAGAAAATAATGACAGACATTTGAGTTTCATACTTCATACCCTTCAGAAAATGAATGCTAATGCAAAACCTGTTATTCTATCAACTTTCTAAGTTTGTAAGAGCAATATTTAAAAGTTGTCCCTACTTTTGGGCCTTTGTCCCACTTTTATTTATGGCTTTGTCCAGATTTGTTGCTTTAAGAGATTGAGAGGTATGCTAGAGGTGCTAGTCCAGCCTTCCATGCAACACTGAAAAGATAATGAAAACATATTTAAACATAAAATCCTATTATATTAACCAGCAGTTCTTTGTCTACTTCCTATGAAGAAGCTTATTTTAAAAATATTTTAAGCATGTAGTATGAATAATATCTGAAAAGGAGCTCAATGAGCTGCATATTTATCCTGTTAAATGCTAATAACGCCATCTATTGAAAAATTAATTAATAAAAAAACATCAGTTGAGTGTGTGTGTGTGTGTGTGTGTGTGTGTGTGTGTGTGTGTGTGTGTGTGTGTGTGTGTGTGTGTGTGTGTGTGTTATACTATCACTTGCTATAAGAAAATCCAACAATTCTTCAGGTATCCATTTAAACTGTCTTAAACACATGGAATTTCATTTCACTGTACATAAATAGATCACAAAATAAAAGCATACTAGTCACAACTCAATCAGCGCCTAGATCCCCAGCATAAGAAAGATAATTTACACCTAGCCATCTAATGACATATACACTATATCTTGCAGTTGTTAATTCATTTTACTCCAACTCTATTTCACTCTGCTATACTTCCCCTATTCTCTCCCCAATAAATCTTTCTGTTCTTTGAGCTTTGCCTACATCTCACCTTACTGTACTCCTCCTTTTCTCTTACTGACAAATCTTTTCTTCCCTCAGTCTCTTCACTCATCATTGTTGCAATATACTGTCAACCTCACACAGCCTATCACCTATAAACCTATTTCAGGCTCCCTACTTATTGTGCACTTTCCTTTCACTAATATCATATTTTCAACTAATAACTTGAATGCAGAGCTTGCATTCATATTGCTGACCCCTCATATTTTTGATGCACTTGTAATATATGAATTAGCTGCAATAATTTTTCTCTGCAACTCAGAATAATCTCTTTTCATTTTATGTACATGATTGTTCTGTGTTTGTCCTATTGTTTGTATTAGTCCCTCCCTGTGTGAATTACCATTAACTGGGCTACTGTTCCCATTTCTGTATTATTCTCTGTGTGAAATATTTTAGATTCTCTACTGCATCACATATTGATATGTCTGCAAAACTATATGTGGTATACTATGTACTTTAATATATGTATACCGGGTTCACCTAAAAAGGGCTTGGCCCAGTCTGAATTTCCCCATAAACAAATGCAATTAAATGAATACATACATTTATACTTCAGAGTGATATAGTGATAAAACTCAGTTTTCACATTTCTTTAAAACTTAAACAGGTTTATTTATGAGGCATATCATATATGGATAATGGTACAAAGCAAAGTTCAGCATTCCAGATTTTCATTATAGTATAAGGTATTTTAATTTCAGACAGTTTAAACCAAGGTATTTTTAGTTCACTCCATTCAAAACAAAAGGTTATTTTCAACAAAATCCACCTGTCCTGTATTCATTATAAACAAGTATTTTCACCTTTCCACATGGCTTAGCTGTGACTTGCAGTGTCACAGCTCTTTCTTTCATGCAAACTTCTTGTGAGGACAAAATACTATCTAGTTATTGCCTGGAGTGTCCAAGTTCATTCAGGTCCAGGTTGACTATCTCTGCTTCACTCTTTAACAGGCACTAGCACACTTTTTAATGAATTCTCACGCCTCTGCCTCCCCCCCCCCCTCTGAAGTTCCAAAAACTGCATTTCTCAGTGCCTCCATTTTTATAACAAAGAAACAGAGGTAAACCAGAGGGCTCAAGTGAAGTCTGGTATCCCACCTGTGACCCAGAGGTTGACAGGACTAACAAGAAACAGAGTATAAAGGAAAAGTCCAGATAAAATCACTTTGATTCATAGGTTCATAGGTTCATACTAGGCTATCTGCCCTAGGGCATTTATAAGCCTAGCCAGAGTGTGTTTGGGTTTCGCCACCCATTTTAAAATAATTTTGCTATGCCCTTTTTCGAGGTTAGTATACTGTGCCTCTGTCTAACAGTGACACAGAAGTGATACCCGGGGTAAACCTATGATCTCCCATCCACTCATCAAGATTCCTCTTGAAGAGGGTCAATGAGGGACTCTGCCTAACCTGGACTGGGATTTTATTCCAGAGTGAAGGGAGCCTCTGTGTTATGAATCTGTCCCTCCAGCATGTCCTATTTATTTCAGTGCTGAGGTTCAAGTCTCTCAAGTGCGTAGCTCGATGGGATTTGGATTTTCTGAGGTGCAGCATGTCCATTAATTCCGGGTTGGACATGGCTTTATTACGTCAGGCACAGATCGCCTCTGAGCAGGCGGTATGCCACTGAGTAGAGCTGGAGTTTCTTTAACCGGGCAGCATATGGCATCTGTTTGAGCCCTTTGATCCTCTTGGTGAGGTACTTTTGGGGTCTTTCCAGTTGCTGCAGGTGTCTGGTAAGGTACATCCCAAAAGGGGCATTGTACTCAATTATGGGCCTGATGAGGGATCAGTAAAGAGGCATGATGACCTCCCCTGATCTAGATGTGAATCCCTTCATGATTAGGTGGGCTATATAAAATGTTTTTCTAACCACTTTGGCCACGTGGTTGTCAAATGAGAGATTGCTATCAACTTGGGTCCCCAGGTCCCTAATTACTTCTTCTGTACTTAAAGGATTACCACCTATGTGGTAATTTGTGGGCACTTTGTTTTTGCCAAAGGGGATGACTATACACTTTCTGGCGTTTAGCTTGAGGCCATGGCTCTGGCACCAGTTGTCTGTTTCTATGAGGCCCTTTTGGAGGATGCTTGTGTCAGCTGGAGTGTTGATTATGGTGCCCAGTTTGCAGTCATCTGCAAACTTGGTCAGCCACAGTCCTTCCGTGTTGGCCTGTACCTCCGAGAAATATATACCGAACAAGAGAGGTCCCAGGACTGAGCCTTGTGGGACACCACTTGTAACTGGTTTGGAGTCTGACATGGCTCCAGCAATTCTAACCATGTGGGTTCTGTCCTTGAGCCAGTTTGCAACCCATCTAGTGACATAGGGGTTTATATTTAAGCTGGTGAGCTTATCTATAATGCCTGAGTGGGGCATTGTATCGAAGGCTTTTGCGAGGTCCAGGTAGGCTGTGTGGACCACCTTCCCCTCATCAATGGCCTTAGTGACTGTTTCAAAGAAATCAACCAGGTTTAAGAGGCAGGATCTGCCCTTAACAAAGCCAAACTGGGTAGGATCCAGTGTCTGTAGGTCCCCAATATCTTTATTTATGAGGTCCATGATGATCCTTTCCATAGCTTTGCAGACCAAGCTAGTCAGGCTTATGGGGCGATAGTTTCCAGGATCCGTTGAGGCACCACCTTTGTGGAGAGGGACCACTGTTGCTGTATGCCACTTTTTGGGTACATATCCTGTAATAAGGTTGAGATTGAACAGTAGTTTTATGTTTGGGTTTAGCTCTTCTTGGAGTTCATGTAGGACACAGCCCGGGACACCGTCTGGTCCCATTGATGCTGTGTTTTTTGCTTTGGAGAGGGCAGCTCTTACCTGAGCATCTGAGATGTCAGGGGGGCAGCACTCTGCTGGGATAGATATTTGCCCTTTTGGTGGGGGGGAGGGGAGTTTGCGCTGAACCTGTCAGCTAGGATGTTGGCAATGTCTGTGGGTTCGGTGTATTTTTTGTCATTTTGGACTAATTCTGAGCATATCTGGGAATTCCCACCCAGGTTCCTAACATAACTAAAGAAATCCTTGTGATTATCCTTAGTGTCCTGTGCAATTTTTCTCTCGAAGCTGGCCTTAGACGATTTTATGAGTGCCTGTAGTTTTTTGCTAATACTGATCAGAGATGCCTTCCCTTTTTGGGATTTTGCTCTATCATGTAGTAGCTTCCTCCTTCTATTGTATAGTTTGTTTATGGTTGGGGTCCACCAGACAGGACGTTTGCCTTTGGAGGATTGGGACTTGGTTTTATTTGGGATTGCATGATCCATGCATTCCTGAAGGTGTTCATAGAATGCATTTATAAAGGATTCTGCGGTCTGGGCCATATTTTCCACAGGCCCGGGGGCTTAGAAGGATTCCACCTTGGTTTTGAGGAGTGTGAAATTTGCATTAGAGAAGTTTTTCACTGTGGTTTTCAGGGCAGGGGGTGGAGTTGGGATGTGAATATCCAGTGAGATTAGTTTATGGTCTGATCTTACCAATGAGGGATACACTTCTGGTCTGGAGCATAGAGTCCCCATGTTGGTGATGATCAGGTCCAGTATGTTTTCCCCTCTTGTGGGAGTGGTAACAAGTTGTTCCATAGCATTTGAGTTTATAAATTCTAGGAACCTTTGGGCTAGGGTGTTGGAGCTAGAGTAATGCTCCCAGTCTATGTTTGGGTAGTTGAAGTCACCCAATATAATGGTGTTTGAAGAGGCCTTCATATTTTCCATTGTTCTCAGGAAGGCCGAGTGGGGTTCCTGGGTTTGGGAGGGTGGTCTGTAGCAGGCTATAAACTGGAAGGCAGTTTTACCCACTGTTAGTTGCACATGGATAGTCTCTGATGCTTCGTGCTGTGCCACCAACCTGGAGGTGTGGGTATCTTTGACGAATATTGATACTCCCCCTCCTTTTGTGGTTTGGTCCAAGTTTTGGGGCCGAAAAGCATGGTATGAGGTATAACCTGGTAGTGCTGGGGTGCTCTCGGGAGCCTTGAACCAGGTTTCTGTTACTGCACAGATATCGATGTTCTCCATGCTAAGGAGAGTTTTGAGTGTGTGTATCTTGAGGTTTAGACTTCTGGCGTTGAGTAGCATTACTCTTAGTTTCTTATCCCTTGTGATACCTGTGGAGGTGGGTTTGTCTTTTGAGCCTTGCCTAAAAAAGGCACTATGGGGGTAGCAAGAGCCTTTGCCAATATCCGAAAGCCCAGGGGTGACAGGTGCACGCCGTCCCTAGCGAAGCATCGTGGCTTGTCGAGCATGTCATCCCAGGCTGACAGGCATTGTATCCCCTTTGAATGACAACAATACTTAAGCCAATTGTTGAAATTGATCATCTTGTCTTCATATTGTGGCATCATTCTTGGTGAGGGTAAGATGCTACTCAAGGTCAGGGTCATACCGGCCTGGGCTACATGCTCAGAGAGCTCCTCTATGTCTCTTTTCATGTAGTCCAGGGAGGTACGTCTCAGGTCATTCACACCAGCATGGACAATGACTGAATCATATTTGTACTTGCCTTGGAGTGACCTGAGTGCTTGTGTTATGTGGCGGATCCTAGCGCCCGACAGGCAGCTCACCGTAACCTTCTCCTTGTTCAGCCTGGTGAGTGGGACGTCAGTGTGCCTGATGATAGAGTCACCTATTACAAGTGTATCAGGTGTGTTGTTTAGCCTTAAGGGCTGTAACTGTTCGGCACACTGGCTTTGTGAGCTATGTGTTGTACATGGTTTGTTTTGGGGTAGCGGTTGCTTGGGTGTCTGCTTTGGAGGTCTCTGCTGCTTAGGCAGATTTTTATTTAGAGCCTCCGAGTATGTTTTTGTGTGTTTATGTGTTTGGTTTGCTGTCCTGGTAGGTCTATGTGAGACTGGAATTGTAGTGAGTGTGGTTTCCTTCTCCTCCTGACTGGTTACACCAGTACTGAGTTGAGAGAGCTTAGCCTCCAGTATGGCTATATGGTTGCATCTCTCACATGTGTTGGAATTTGTTGGGAGGAGGAGAGGGTTGTCTGTGTACATGAGGCAGTTGTAACATTGCCTCAAGATTCCCAGATTCACCAGCTGGACCGGAGAGGAGATTGACAACTGACTTTTGGACATGCTAGAATAGTATTGGGAATTCCTTTATAATTGAAAAAAAAGGGCTAATGGGGAACAAGGTACTCAAGGGGAGTTTGTGAGGGGGTAGTGCTTTTAATTTTTTAGTGCTGACATATAATTGCTTTAGTGGGCAAGTGCCAGGTAACTTAAATGCAATGTGTTACGGGTAACTTAAATGCAAAAACGACAAACAGTAACTTTCTTTCAAGTGAAACAAGGAAATAAGTACAGTAAGCAATGCAGATATCACTAGGGATCCACAGAAGCGCTGAAAAGCCGCGTTTTAGGTGGAATTAGCATTTCAGGGAGATAACAAACAAACAAACAACAAGCATACAAACAAAGCTAGATTCAGCAGGCCTGGATCTAGTCTATGCTACAGCAAACAAGGTGTACCAATTTCTTTAAGAAACAGTTCAAATATGCAGGCACTATAAGCCTTTAACCAGAAATTCCCAGCTCAGAAGGGCAGAGTCCAGCCTCTCCTCCCACAAGAGTGCAGACCACGAACCTTCTTAATGTAAAATAACTGGCCTGAAGCCCAAGTGCTTAAACCAGAACTAATATACTTTTAGAATAACAGACACTGAGCCCTCAATCAGCAGTTCCCAACTTAGAAGGATGCAAGCTACCTGTCCTGCCACCACAGTGCAGGCCACTTTGGCTAGCAAATCTAGGAGAATCTCTCTCTGGTACCCTTGCTGTGGTTGGAATAAACACCTTCTTGAAGTTTTCAATAGTTTATTCAGTTAAGTAGGGAGATGGATGAGTGTTCTTGTTTGACCATACCTCCTCAGCTCAGACCTGTGGGTATGCGTGGCATCGCACAGGCAAGCCTACCATACTTGGCCCATGGTCAGATTGGCCGGTGGGTTTCCTTTCTCTAAATATTATTCTAGTTGTGACAATTTCTGGTGAAGTATGTCCATCTTAGTAACAGACATAGCACTGCAGTGACCTACGTCCATGCGAACTCCTTGTTTCCTTTGACTCTTGTTTTCTAGTCACGTTTAAGCACGCCACAAATCTTCTTGTGCACCTTTTTCATTAGTAGGTTAAGAACACTGCTTTCTACTTGTGTTCTGCTTTTCATTTCCTTTTTCATGAATCAATAAATGACCATGGTTATTTGTTATATAAAAGGTCTCTTCAGTGACCTGTATCGTGTCCACATCTGTTATGCTGGAGAGCAAATTATTTAGTTACTGTATTTTATTCTTACTCAACATCAGACCTGTTCACATAAACACCACTTGTGCCTTCATAATCTTCTTAAACTAAGACCATTTTTACTGAGGCCACAGATGATGTGGAAGTGATACTTGGATTTACCTGTTATATACCAAATGATATATATTTTAATGCATTTTCAGTTTTCTTTGCTTGACCTCTTGTGCTGGCATTAATTGCAGAACAAAGGTTTTGTTGTATAGTTCTCTCATTTCCCATCTTAGAGCTCAGCTGTACATTTTTTTTTTCTAAAAGGTTAGTAAGTGATGCATGATGATATAAGTAGAAGGGCTGCATCATGGATTGTAAGTGACAAAATATGTCAGGTATTATTGTGGATGGTGTACAGTTATAGAACACAGGTGATGCATTTCTCAGTGGGAGAATTTGACAGACATACCTTTCACTTGTTTGGCAGTCTTAAGTTTCATTGCAACCAAAATAAGGGATACGGGATAAGGACCATGCTCATAATTTCACACAGGTGCATGTGTATATATATATATATATATATATATATATATATATATATATATATATATATATATTTATATACACACACACACGCGCGCGCACACACACACCACACACACACACACACACACACACACACACACACACACACGCACACGCACACGCACACACACACACACACACACACACACACACACACACACACACACACACACACACACACACACACAAACATGGATATTCTTGTTCCCATGGCCCATGTCAAGGTTGACAATATTCCAAAATGGACAACATCAGTAATCTGGTTAAAATTTATAAATGAAGATAAGTAGGATTACACAAATAGGTTATCCTACTCAATTAGCCTATTTTTCTTATTTTAATTTAAACAGCTATATTGTAGTTTGAATTATGCGAATGTGCATTCTGTTATATATACACTGCTTAATTGCAGCAACGGTGATTAAATAAAATGGATTCATCATTTTGATACCAACCTAAAATTGTGAACTATGACCACATGAATGTGACCATGACTCCCTGAATATTTTTTCAAAAGTCAACTTTAAAGTTCTCAAAAGATGGCTTAGTTCATAGGTTCATAGGTTCATACTAGGCTATCTGCCCTAGGGCATTTATAAGCCTAGCCAGAGTGTGTTTGGCTTTCGCCACCCATTTTAAATTAATTTTGCTATGGCCTTTTTCGAGGTTAGTATACTGTGCCTCTGTCTAACCGTGACACAGAAGTGATACCCGGGGTAAACCTACGATCTCCCATCCACTCATCAAGATTCCTCTTGAAGGGAGTCAATGAGGGACTCTGCCTAACCTGGACTGGGATTTTATTCCAGAGTGAAGGGAGCCTCTGGGTTATGAATCTGTCCCTCCAGCATGTCTTATTTATTTCAGTGCTGAGGTTCAAGTCTCTCGAGCGTGTAGCTCGATGGGATTTGGATTTTCTGAGGTGCAGCATGTCCATTAATTCCGGGTTGGACATGGCTTTATACGTCAGGCACAGATCGCCTCTGAGCAGGCGGTATGCCACTGAGTAGAGCTGGAGTTTCTTTAACCGGGCAGCATATGGCATCTGTTTGAGCCCTTTGATCCTCTTGGTGAGGTACTTTTGGGGTCTTTCCAGTTGCTGCAGGTGTCTGGTAAGGTACATCCCAAAGGGGCATTGTACTCAATTATGGGCCTGATGAGGGATGAGTAAAGAGGCACGATGACCTCCCTGATCTAGATGTGAATCCCTTCATGATTAGGTGGGCTATATAAAATGTTCTTCTAACCACTTTGGCCACGTGGTTGTCAAATGAGAGATTGCTATCAACTTGGGTCCCCAGGTCCCTAATTACTTCTTCTGTACTTAATGGATTACCACCTATGTGGTAATTTCTGGGCACTTTGTTTTGCCAAAGAGGATGACTATACACTTTTGGCGTTTAGCTTGAGGCCATGGCTCTGGCACCAGTTGTCTGTTTCTATGAGGCCCTTTTGGAGGATGCTTGTGTCGGCTGGAGAGTCAATTATGGCTGCTAGTTTGCAGTCATGTGCGAACTTGGTCAGCCACAGTCCTTCCGTGTTGGCCTGTACCTCCGAGAAATATATACCGAACAAGAGAGGTCCCAGGACTGAGCCTTGTGGGATGCCACTTGTAACTGGTTTGGAGTCTGACATGGCTCCAGCAATTCTAACCATGTGGGTTCTGTCCTTGAGCCAGTTTGCAACCCATCTAGTGACATAGGGGTTTATATTTAAGCTGGTGAGCTTATCTATAATGCCCGAGTGGGGTATTGTATCGAAGGCTTTTGCGAGGTCCAGGTAGGCTGTGTGGACCACCTTCCCCTCGTCAATGGCCTTGGTGACTGTTTCAAAGAAATCAACCAGGTTTAAGAGGCAGGATCTGCCCTTAACAAAGCCGAACTGGGTAGGATCCAGTGTCTGTAGGACCCCAATATCTTTATTTATGAGGTCCATGATTATCCTTTCCATAGCTTTGCAGACCAAGCTAGTCAGTGAGCTAGTTGCTCATAGGATCATAGGTGGTTACTAGGCTAATGGCCCTAAGGCCCTTACAAGCCTAGCAAAATACAACCCCTGTTCCCAAGAATATCAAGGTATTAAGTGGAGCTAAGTCAAAAACTACTATAATTCAAGTATCCTAAAAAGGATTATCATTTTTGTAGTGTACTTCTGTTAAAGCAAAATATAGCAATGTTATCCTCTCAGATAGAAGTTGGAATATTTCACTTTTGCAGTCAGGAATTGCACACCCTAAATAGCACTTAGCATTTTGCCAATGTCATAGAATAATCTAGAAAGATAATGATTTTAACAGTTGAAATCTTGGTCCTTATACTAACATTTAATTAGTCAAAACATTTGACGCCCATATTTAACTTATCTCTTACCTTATGTAGATTACTTCTTAAAATGTTTATGGGTTTCTCAGCTTCACTGAGGCTATAACCCTATGACCCTACAGTCAGCATGGGCATAATAGCTCGAGTAGCACTTCTGACACAAGAAAAACAGGCTGAAATGGGAGTGGCTGAAGGTTTGTTGCCCTTCCTTTGTGAGAGGATGATTCTTTCCTGCAGAGAAGCACCCTTTACTGGAGACTATGAGGTTATCCCTAAATGCAGCTGTGTTGCTAGCATTGTACAAGAGCAACACCATTTTCTTTCCCTTGCTGCCTAATATAAAATTAAGGCATTCAGTCAGTCATGCAATTGCAAAATGTGCAAGAACTAGCATTTGTGTAAAACTTAACCATCACCACAGATCATTACTGTCTGAATTTTGCTCATATCTAAGCTGCAGTAGACTTAGAGGGGGTGGCATGCTCAACCTGGGGAAATATGTAGGGCTTTGTCACTTAGAGAAAAAAGCTTTAGTTTCAAAATCTAAGTCAAGTTGCTTCATTTGTGATTAGCTCATTTCTTAACAAAACTAGCCTTCAGAGGATTGTTATGGAATATAAGATGAGGTTACGTAAAACATTCTCATCTGGAGAGGAATGACTTAAATTATGTGAAGTGAAAACATAGTAGCAGGTATGATAGAGGAACAAATGGTTTGGTACAAAGGCTAGAAAGTCAAGGCTGGTACGGGACAAAAATATAAATTTACGATGAAATTATACATATTGGGAATTTTTAATACTGGAGTTTGTATAAACATCTCTCAAGTGTAGTTTATTATGAGGAACAATCCACATTTTGAGCCTTAAACAATCCACGTTCCTTGCAGTTTTAACACAAATGGTTTGTCACACATTCAGTTCAAGTACAAAGTAAGACATTTTAACTAACCTAAGAGCTTCCTATCTGATTTTGTTGGTAAGCAGTGTTTTCCTATTACTTTCACATTCTGAAAGGTGGTGTTCCACATTTTGTAGAAGGAAGGTTGAGAGCTTTGTGTGTAAGATCTACACCATGTTTTACAGCATGATTTGGAACAAAACCTTAATAATAGGTCTGTAGATTTAGTTTATAATTTGAAACTTTGTGGATAGCTTGGAATTCACATATTAAGACTGCTGCAGCAATTAATGGGTTTGAAACTCATGCTTGGATTCCATCTGTAAATTATATAATTAATAGCGAGTAAATCTGAAGGAAATTCTACATACTCTTTATCAAAGCAGTTAATGAAAGGAGGGGTCATATACTGTAACAGGTCTATTTCACTCTACCAAATTTTCACATAACCAAAAATCAAAAGATCAAGAAGAGAAGAGTGAAATCACTGAACCTTTACATTGCCGAAATTCAGATCAATGAAACACCAGCTGCATATGCCACACATCACCAATTTACCCTTTTCCTAATGTTGTGCAATTGTGGAGTTGGTATATATAATTTGCAGGGCACCCCCCCCCCACACACACACACATGGAAGGTGCAGGTTACTTGCCCCTTTGCAAAAACATATCAAAAGGTAGATTTTTGTGTTGAGTTGGAGCAGTTTGTGTTTCGTTGTTTTGGATTTTGGCAATGTAAAGATTTGGTGTTGTGCATTTTTGCTCTTCTCATCTCATTCTTTTGATTTTCGGTTATGTGAAAATCCGGTACAGTGAAACAGACCACTGTAACACATACATACATACATGCATGCATACGAAAGTGTATGTGTGACGACCGTGCCCTGGCCCAGCAATCAAGGGACCTCAATCCTCACCACTAACACCAAGGAGGTCGTCTCATAGAAGAGGAAAGGATAACTAACACACACAGTAAAGTACAATTTCCCTTAAGTGCACACAGAGATCAGAGTCAGTCTGTGGCTGGCTGCTCCCTTGCTCACCAGGTCCCCAATAAGACTCTCCACTGGCACAGCTGTAGGGTCCAAGTCTCAGCCTAACTGGGCAAGCTAGAACCTCCAGTACCCTCTCTGTCCAACCAGTGCTTTGTGTCACTGCTAAGTAGCTGACACAACACACATACACACACACACACACACACACACACACACACACACACACACACACACACACACACACACACACACTTTGAGATAAGTATTTATACAACTTCACAGACTCTCCTGGGAAAGGCTGACACCAATTCTCCAGCTGTGCACCTTTACCCAGACTATACGGTAGTAATTACTGCCACCACCCAGTTAATAATATCAGCTACTAAAAGGCCCTTAAAAGGGTGTCCAGTTATTACTGTGCAATATTAATATCCAATGGTAATGTGACTATACAGTCTAGGGCTTATCAGAGTGGCCTATTACAATAAACTCTATATAAATATGCAATGTACTCTAGAGCTTATCTCTACACAAACCAGCCACAGGTAGAAGGTTTTAGAAATATTTAATAATAAATAATTAAAACACAAGACAAAACTACTACACCACAGAGATATCTCAGAGTTCAGAGATCACACAGAAACTTAAAATAATACAGTAGGACAGGTCTGATTTCAAAGAAAAATACCTAATTAATTTTTACTAGCTTTCACTATTCCTACAAGAAATCACAGTGCTAGAAACTTACATGTGAGCTTAGGCAGAGTGCTGGTGATATCCCAGATCAAAATGCTCTTAGTCTCTTGTGAGAAATACTTTATAAAACATCACTAACAAACATGTCTCTGGGTCCTCCCCAGATTACATCATTTTTGACACTTAGGTTTTCCCAGTATTCATATTGCAACATTTTGACACCTGCTCTGAGTTCCCAGGCTAATAGAAACCCCATTTACATTATTTAGCAAGCTAACACCTGCACAGGAGAATACAAAACTAAAAGGCATTTCACATATACACTTAAGCAATTAGTCCTTGGTTAACACAATAGACAGAATGTCTTCAGCCAGCCTGACCAGAACCAACTTTAAAGATCAAAGAATGTCATAAAATCATTTCAATTTCAAAAGACACATTTGAAAGGCTTGACATAGTTTTTCTTTACAGCAAGGGGGCAATGTTGTAACAATCTTGAAGTTCACATTTTACAGTGTTTTTCTTTCAGCTAAAAATACACGCCTGTATTTTACAGCTATTTATACAAATTATAGAATTATGTATTAAATATTATTTGACTAGGCTAGCAGCCTTCGCCCAACTAGTCACCTCCTCCCTTCCACACCTACCTCTTACTCCTCCCCACATTCACCAATACTTTACTGCACCTCCCCTCTCAGTGTCCTCCAAAAATTTACAACTCTCTTACCCTAGTAAACTAGCCAGCCACTACATACCTACTCTCAGTAACCTATCTCACTATTCTCTCAAAAGCCCTATTCTTCTCTATTCATTTACTACTGCTCCTCACCATACCCTATACCTACTACCTCACCCAGCCAACTAACTACAACCACACTCCATCCTTTCATACTACAAACCATCTTAGCCCACCTGTCTTTTATTCCCACTTCCCAATATTTCCATATCTATACCCCATAAAACATCATCTTCTCTTCTCTTATAATCTTATTACTCCTCACAAATATCCTATCCCTACAGCAATTAACTCATCCCTCATAAATCTTGCAAAGCTCAGCCCTGACTCTAAGCAAAGTACCTCTCCAACCTAATGCTATATCTGACTTCTATTCTATTATCAGGAGACATACACCCAACCCAGGCCCATCCCCATCCCCTTCAACAGATAAATCCATACTACTCACCTCCTTAAATGCCCAAAGTATAGTTAACAAAATCCCTAATCTGCATGCCTGGCTTACATATAACAAACCAGGCATTTTGTCCATCTTTGAAACTTGGTTAAAACCCCATATAAAAGATTCCGAAATAATTCCACCCAACTACTCTATAATCAGAAAAGACAGAACCAACAAAAAAGGAGGTGGAGTAGCCCTTCTACACTTATCCTCCTTATCAGTTACCCCTTATAACAAACCAACTCTCCAATTCAATAATGCAGAACTACTCCTGGCATTACTTCAAGAAAATAAACATAAAAACATATGCATAGCCTCCCCCTACATCCCCCAGGTGACAATATTTCTATACTAGAGGACATCCTCTCCTGGCTTTCCAATAACATTAACAATGAAACTATACTTATGGGTGACATGAATATCAATTGGTCCTCAATACAGTCTCCCACAAACCCACTTAACATTAACCTTTACAACTTTTCTCAGCTGATCAACTCCATAACTTGGCCCTCAAAAAACCTCTCCAGTGATAGTACCCTAGACTGGATATTAGTCTCCCACCCTCATTACTTCTCAAATAGTGCCACCCTGACTGATTCCCTTAGTGACTACTTGCCCACATTCATACACCAACTTGCCTCACCCCTACATCTTACTCATAATTTTATTACTTCTCGCTGCCAAAAAAACTTCATCCCCACTACCTTTTCCAACTCTCTAAAAGCAATCAACTGGAAGACCCTAAAAACTCTACCCCTGGAACAAGCAGTCGCTCACTTCAACTCAACTTTTTTAAACCTCTTAGAGCAACATGCCCCCATAAAAACAAAAAGAATAAAAAACAAAACTGCCCCTTGGTTAACAAAAAACACACTAGCAACTATGAACCTTAGAGATAAAGCATGGTCATCATATCAGAAACATAGAACTCCCCTAGCCCAAAATGAATACAAAACACTCAGAAACAAAGTAAAAAAGCTTATCATTTCCGATAGACAGAATTACTTCTCCATACTCCAAAACAACAATAAAACAAACCCTCAAAAATTTTGGAAATGTATCTCCACCCTCCTTAATCCCAGCAAACCAGATAACCCCTGCCCAGACCCTAACGCTCCAGACATAGACTTGGCCACTCAATTCAACACCTTCTTCATTGATTCTGTCTCCAAACTAACCTCATCTTTTTCATCTTCTAACCCCACCACACCCCTCACTACAACCCCATCTTCCCCTACCAACTTTTCACCCCTTACCACTGCTTCTCCCCTTATCTCCTCTCCATCATCAACATCCTCAAATCCCCTCCCATTCTCCACCATTCTCACTAAAACCTATACCCACATCCACCATAAAAAAACTACTTCAGAAACTAAAAAACATGCTCTAATGCCCCTGATAACATTCCTTCTTACTTTCTCAGTATAGCTGCTGAAGCCATTGCCTACCCCATCAGCATTCTAATAAACCATTCCATTCAAGAAAGCTCAGTACCCCAAATTTGGAAAAAGGCTTTTGTTGTACCATTGCATAAAGGCAGCAGCAACAACAATATCACTAATTTCCATCCCATTGCTATCCTATCTCCTACCTCTAAACTTTTAGAAAAGTGTATCCATCTACAACTCCTACCACACCACTTAGACAATAACCTACTAACTCCAGCACAACATGGTTTCAGACCCAGTCACAGTACAATGACTACCCTTCTCTCCTTCCTGGAAGCTGTGAACAAAGCCCAGGACTCTGGCCACATTGTCTTTACTCTCCTACTAGACCTCTCTAAGGCCTTCGATACTATCTCCCACAATTTACTACTAACTAAACTCACCAAGCTTAACTTGTCACCCTCTTCTCTGAACTGGTTCACTAGCTACTTATCCAATAGATATCAAGCAGTAAGATGGAAAAAAGCCACCTCCCCTTTCATCAACACCCCAACTGGTGTTCCCCAGGGATCTATACTGGGTCCCCTTCTTTTCAATATATTCATAAACGATTTCCACAACTCCATCCCTTTAACAAAAATTATCCAATACGCAGATGATTCAACTATTATCTGTTCTGCTACCTCCATCCCCACACTTCTAAAACTTACTCAAGATGCATTCTCAACCACTGAACAATGGATGAAAACACATCACCTTGTACTCAATGCCTCCAAAACCAAATTAATGGTATTCACCCCCTCTAAAGCTACCTCTTTCAATCCAAGCAATTTCTCTATTACTAGTCATAACAATACACCTCTCAAACTGGTATCTGAGGCCAAATTACTTGGGGTCCAAATTGACAGTCAGCTTAAATTCAATTCCCACCTTCAATTAAATATAAAAAAAACACCAAAAACTTGGCATGCTCTACCGACAGAATCGTTATCTTACACCCTCCACTAAGTTCACCCTATCTACCACATTTCTCATCCCCTCCCTCCTTTATGGAGCCCCACTCCTAACTAACCTACAATCTTCACTCAAAACACAACTCTCCTCTTGCTATAACAAAATTGCCAAGTTTGCTGCCTCCCATAAGTCCTCCTCACACCACTGTTGAGCTCTCCACAAACTAAAATGGTTAGAACTACCCAATCACCTCACCTACGTCTAACTGACTCTTGCACACAAGCTCATCTTCAATCCCTCCCACTGCCCCTCCCTTTCTTCTACCTTTAAAATGCACCTCCCTGATAGAATACTAAGATCTAACAACCAAAACCTAATTGAATTGTATAAACCAATTCGCCCCCCTGGAAAAAATCTCTTATCCTACAATCTTGCTTGTCTCTGGAACTCCTTACCCCCCATCCATTCGTACTATCACAAATCACTTCTCATTCAAAAAATCCTTTCACTCACACCTAATTTCCCAGTGGGAATGGTCCTGCTCCCACCCCACATAATCTCCTCCCCTATTCATACTGGGAATTTCCACTTACTCTCCTAAACTCATAGATCTTGTTCTTGCTTGTATTAAGCTATTTTTTCTGAATACTTGAAAGGTACCTCTTAAGTGTAACCTACCCTAAGGTGTAAAAGCTTCTCAGTTTCTATACTGTAATTTTTTTATTTTCAGCTATACAAGATTGTAATATTTGTATATATTTGTTCACTAGTCTGCTGTATTTCTAAGTTTCCTTCATTTTTTTACTAGTCCATAGTAATTGTATAATTGTAACCAAATACCTTATTGTAACCTTGCTACTTATTTTTGGAGCTTTTCTCCACAGGACTCCATTGAAAACGGGTTCTTTTGGCCCAATGGACTATCCTGGTAAACCAACTGCAAATAAATAAAATAAATAAATCTCTCCCCATTTGTCACAGTATGTAAGCAAGGAAAGTGAAATCAGTAGGCTGTACTGCTGGCCCTGATGTATTTTGTTAGATCAGAGTTTGGCTTTATTTTGTTATTCACTTTCATGCATACCTTAGATACACAGCAGAATCACAGGTAAATGGTACTTCTAGAATCAGATTTATTAATAATACTTCAGAAAGAAGAGTGGTGTCTTTGACTTGCTCTCCAGATATGAAACCAGACTGAAATGTAGAAATAAAGGTGGCAATTACACTTTAACTCATTTCTTCTTACAAGAGTAGTCATCAGCAAAACAGAGTTCCTGTGTATCCTGTAAGAGTATACTCACCTTTATAGGAGACTTCCCTGTACTCCTCAAAAGAATATACCCGTCACTGTTTTCTTAAGTCCTGGTAAAGGTCATGCATAAAACTAAGGCATCTACAAGCTGACATGATTTGTTAAGTGTGACAATGAAATGGTCAGCAGGGGATATCTTGACTTGGAGTTATTAAGGAATATTTACACAAAGTTATGAAAAATATAACATTTCCATGTTTATATTCATAATGCAAAAACTGAGGATGACACTGGTATGTTGAATTAGTGTAGCCAAGTAGTGGGTGTTACTAAAAATTGACATTAAAACACAGTGGGTTATGTGAAGATATTCTGAGATGTATATGCTCTTTTTGTAATGCACTTATGATTATTACCTATATTTTCATAGCTGCGTTAATTTCATAAAGGCTGTGTGACCTACAGGTAGACAAATTATGCCATCTTACATGAACCATTAAGGCACATAATGTTGCCACTGCTGCTTGCTATCTAAAACAAATGGTTTTGTAGACTAATATTGTTTTGAAATATTGTGACATTAGATGCATAATTTGCATAGATTTGGCAATATCACAAAGCAGCAGTATTTTTATTTTATTTATTTATTTTACATTTGTTAACCGGGCTAGTCCATCTGGATACAAGTCCATTTTCAGTGGAGGCCCGATGAGAAAAGCTCCGCTATCTACTACATGGTAACAAAACAGTTCATGCAAAATATTAACAATGGTTGTAAGTCAAGTGTGGTTATAAATCACAAGTAAGAAAGGCAGTAGCAACAATTTCAGGAAGATACAAAAGAAGGGGATAGAGAGACAAGGAAATTATATAAGTGAGGATATGGTAAGAAAAGGGAGAGAAGAATTAAGTTCTTAAAAAAGTTAACAAGAGTGTTACTAGAGAAGTAAAGTTATTTAGTTAAGATAGTCATATTTCAGGTCAAAGGAAAAAGAATAAATTGAAGGAATATATTTGGAAGACCGTATGAGGGATAAAGGAGGAGAAATAGGAGGTCAAAGAGGAGCTAGATTAACTAGGATTGATGCAAGAGCAAAGCCAGTGTTTAGTAAGAAAGAGTTTCAGTTTTGTCTTAAATAGTATAATGGAATGCTAGTATGCTAGCCCCTTTTGTCATACATCACTGAAAAGCTCTTGAACAGGTGAACAATTCTCTCACTGGAATATCTTATATCTATCTTGCATACTTACAGAGATTTAACCTTTGGTTTGACTATAATGCTAGTATTTTCTGTTAAACTAAATACAGCTTTTCCTTCATAAATCTGCAATGTAAAATCAGCATCTGCAAACAGACCTTTGATACTAACACCTTTATATAGCCTATTCCCTGCTGAAAGGTATATTTTACATATTTTTGTAACGTGCACTATTTATTAGGTATTATAAATCTAATGAAGTGTGTTTTTAGTAGAGGAGTTTGGAGACATGCTCTCAGGAAGCAAGTGGTTTCTTGGCTTAAATGTGTTGATTGGCCTTCTGCTGTTCAGCCAGTATGTAAGTCCACACATGGATATATAATGATTTAAGTGACAGCCATTTATAGATTTTACTTTTTGAAATAATATTTAAAAGATAAGACAGAATATTGTCTCAGTAACACAGAAATGTTTAAATAAAACAAAAAGTTTGCCAGGACCAGGCGAGTTACTGGACGTTTGTTTTATTTTAAGGTGGCCATGCTAGCATGTCAATGCTGCATTCGTTCTTACAAAAAATATTTTTAACCTGAAGGAAACCAATTAGAAGGAGTTAAGCATAACTGTCTTAAATCTTAGCATGTTTAATAATTAGAATGTTCATACTGTGCTCTAAAATGCAACATGGTTTAGCCAAGTCAGCTGACGAGACCAGCCCGTCACTCTAGAGATGCACTTGAAAATTTCAAGTTTAAGTAATTCAGTTTCACAGCTCATTTTGTATCTAAATGACATTTTGCTTTTCCTGACTTTCCTTTACATATTTGTTACTTGTTTTCTTTTATTGTCCCCTGATTCAGAGTATCTATTGTACACATTTGTTTCCAGTTTTGCATTTGTATTAATTTGTTGACTGACACAGAATGCACAACTGACCAGGGTATGTGTGGAGTATTTCAACAACAAATAAAAAAAAAAAAAAAATCAAACAACCCATGTAGTGCTGAATGTGGGCAGGCAGGGTAGCCTTCCTTATGCCAGTCTCTTCCAGAAGTGAGTGATGGAGCAGCACTGATGTCCATCGCATTCTGCCCAGGGGTTGTTACTGAGTACGCACAGTGGATGAGGTGGAAAAAAGTCAAAACTCTGAAAACACCCATGATTGCTGCCTAAACGATAACCCCTCTTAGCCAACACTCATCTTCTGTGATAAGGAAATGAGTAGCTCATTGGGCTAGAATGGTCTGATGACTTGGGATAAAAAGTTTACAATTACTTCATATATCAAGCACCAAGTGCAATTAGAAACTCAAGTAATAATTAAAAATGTAGTGATTTGATAAATGTGTAAAATGTAGCACAGGAAAATGGCTTACTATAGTAAGTAGAGAGATAACATATATGGCCTATAAAATGACCAAACAAAATATAAATAAAAAAAATATGGTATACAGCAAAATAGGCAAATGTATTATACGTTGCCACTGTAAGTCTGTATTTAAATATCTTAAAATGAAAGTATTGGATTTAAGATATATCTGGCTTCTAGAACATTCAAGGATAGCAGGAAGTCGTGGTCCCTGATCAGTACTAGAACCTCTATAACAATAAACTTAGCCAGAACACTGGTATTATGATATTCACTAGCATAAAAAGGCAAGGGGCTTACTACATTAGCATTCCTAATATTTATGAAGTATTTCATATGTACTTTAACTTGCATCCTTGTTGAACCAATGTTCCATCATTTCTAAGTACATGTGCCATAAACAAAGTATAGTCGTGTAAGTAAACTTACTATAGCAGTTGATGTTCAAATACACAATTGTTGTAGTAGCCTACACTATATGGGATGTATCATGCTAAGGACTGAACCAAATGGCGAGCTTACAAAGCCTCAGGTCACTTTTCACATGCCCTAGCCATCTACAGTTAGAGGGGAGCAGAATAAAGTCAGTGGCTAGGGCACCAAAACGTCAGAGCTTTCTTGCTTCAGAATAGAGTGCTAGAGACCTGCTAGATAGGAGCAATAATAATAAAATGCCCACACCCTGACAAAAGAACAGCAACAAGAAGGAGACAGAAGGAGTATATCTCTACTGTAACAGTGATCCATTCGAGCATCTACTCTTATGGTACGTTTACTTATATAACTGTACTATGTTCATCTTTAGATCACTGATGCAGTAGCCTAAATGAGATGGGAGGACTACTGGAGCTTATAATCAGTGTCTAGGAAACACTTCAAAATAATCCTAGCAAAGCACACTGTGGTTCACTCTTATCAAAAAGCCACTAAAGTAGGCTGGAAGAGCAGGTTCTGTCTTTACCTTAAAGTCTCTTGTTATGGTGCGAATAACAAAAAGTAATAACATGAGACAACTATTTAGAAAATGCCTGTTTGGCACTGATTGTCCCTTTTTCTTACCTTCAAAGTAACTAATTAATAGAGCAGACACCATGAGCACTTTTTCCTGTCACTAGAGTATTTGAGTTGGCTGTGAACATTGGAGCATGTAAAACACTTTCAAACTTATGTTTAAGTTCTGGAAAGAAAATAGGGAGATGAAGTGCATGGCTCAATGTAACTGTGAAATAACCTTAGACATAAAGGGAGGATTTGTTCTGAAAGTTACCTTATCCTTGTGAAAAACAAGATAGGGATGACTCACCATATCAGGCTGTGACTCTGATACTCTTCTTGCTGATGTCAAAGCAATGAGTAACACTGTTTTCCAAGTTAAGAACTTCAATTCAGCCTCATGATCAGGTTCAAATGGAAACCCTGTTTATTAGTGGAAAGGGTGGAAATCATTCGGGAACATTACCATCCACTGGAATACAAAGGCATCTCTATTCCAGTCTTGAATGCAAGGCGTCCTAGAGCATAATTTCTTTAACTGACTGTTGTGGCTGGAGGCAAACAACTCTACTTGAGAAGTTCCCACATACGGATCAATTCTTGGAAGACCCCCTGGTGAAAATGTCATTTGCAAAGGACTGTCTTGGTCCAATTCAACTTGTCTACAATAATCTTTTGCTCTGACAGAATGCAGGTAACCTGGAGGAACAGAATGTGCTGTGTTGCTAGTTCTCAGGCTATCATAGCCTGCAAACAGGTTAGGACCTGGGCCCCTCATGTTTATGTACCACATCACTGTTGTGTTAGCTAATGCTTACTAGCAGGGGGTCTGCAGTCCAGAAATAGTTTGGCGATTTTAGAGCACTTATTAGAGGCATCATTCTTTTGACATTTATGTTCTTTAATTTTTCTTGCTTGTTCTAAATTTCCTTGGCTTTCTCCCACTATGACACAGCTCCCCAAGCAAGGTCTGTTACATCTCTGGTTATAGTCTGAGTAAGGCCTGTAAGTGAAAAAGGCAGACCTGGGGATGAGAAACAACTGGTTCACTCACCTCCGTAACTCCTTTTTCACAAATTCCGTCACTGGAATCTGAAATGATAGGGGGTGCTGGTGTAGGGCCCAAATTGACTTAATGAACTACTAAAATTTCAAATAGAAAAGGCCATGAAACCAAGAATTCTGAGATATTCCCTGACAGATGCCAACATTTGTCTGGAAAATGTTAACAACGGCTCTTTGTAACATTCTATTTTCTCCTGAGAGAAAAAAAACAAAAAACATCAGCAGACATTCCTGAAACACTGCCCTGTGAGGGGGAATGAAAATATTTCTCTGTGTTCACCTGAAAACCCAGACTGGGAAAAATAAATTTTTGTTTTTCAAGCAATATGTTCTTGACATCTTATGACAGAATCTGAAAAAAGTGCAGTCATCTTAATATAGGTAAATTTGAATGTTCTACGACCTGCAATGGGCTATTACAGGAGCCAGACACTCTTGGAGTTGTTGACAAACCAAAAGGCAAAACAAAAAAAACATGAAAATGTAAATCAGAAACAGAAAAAATAGTAAAAACTATCAGAAATCTTTGGAAATTTGAATATGATGATGATCATTTTGAACTTTATATACCCCTTCATGGGTTTTTTCCTCTCCGCCCTGCAGTTCTGTAATCTAAATCTAAATAATATAAGTCTGTTTTCTTAGATTGTCCTTGGTTTTGGGAAGACCCTTATTTTTTCTGTGAACATCCCTGCCACTGCTTTTCGAAAATGTGTTTGCCTGAGTTTTTTTCTAGGAACACATACCATGCCTTCTAAAAAGGTATCTGAACTGGAAGAAATGTTCCATTCATATTTAAGCAAGAAGGATTTGAGTAAATCTTTGAATAAACTTCCCCTTGCATCAAACCTTTTATGGACCTTTGCAGAGGGAAAACAAAATGATGCCTCTTTATCCAGGGGAGCATCGAGGATCTTAGCTTGGATATCCACTGGTAAATTCTGATAATGTAGACAGGCCAGTTTTCTCATCACTGCCCCAGTGGCAGCTGCTCTGGATACAGAATAAGCAGTGTCATCAATTAGTTTTAGAGAATGTGTATTTTCGTGAGACACAGATGATACAAATGAATTTAGAGACCACATTGCCTCTGAAAAGGTAGCCCAGCAATTAACTTTCTCATATTGTTTCAGGGAGCCATAAACATAGACACAAAGGCCTAAGGATTCACCATTCTGAAGTCTATGGAGGAATAATTATATGCTTTCTTCTCACACCTATCAAATGCTTTTCCAAGCATGTCAGAAGGAATAGGGCTAGTATCTGTAAGAATATGGCAGAAGCTGATTTTGACAGAGAAATTGCTGTAGGATTTAACCTTGAGTTAATAAATAAGTAATCTGTGGGACTGGGGCACCTTATATAAGTTATTAGACTTTCTGGGAGCAGTTGACTGACTGCCAGTTAATTGTTGGCTGCAAAAAAAATCTAAGTCTGTCAACACAGGAGGAACAACAGCAGGCTGAGGAAAATCCATTTGCAATTATTCATACTATCTTTGCTGGAATTCTGGTATACCACCTTCCCCAGAAACAAGTCATTCATTCTGGCACTATTATCAGAAAAGTCTTCAACAGGGGAATCTGAAACATAACTTTCCTTGGAGAAGATTCCCCATTCTTTGGTAATTTTAGAAAAGCAGTCAAAGTCTAAATCCTGTCCTTCAGACCTGGAATCAGAATCTGAGAGAGAGAAAAAATATTTTCCTTTATTCATGGGTGGGAAGACTTAAAGACTGAAAGGCTATTAATAAACCATTAGCAAAACCTCAATATCAATTTCAGCAGAGAATAAAAGTCTAACTTATATTTTCCTTTTCCAGGAGCCCCAAGCAAAGAAAAGGAGCTTCTTGAAGGATGGTTCTTTCCACATGAATAAAGCTTCTTAGAGTGAATTAAGCAGAGGATCAATACCCAGTCCTTTCCTTGATGCCGGCAAGTGGTTCTCCTTTATCTGACAAAGGAAGCTAAGTAGTTGTAGAGGAGGTGCCTCTCTCCATGTCCATAGTGGCTTCCTTATGAACATCACCAGAGGGACTGAGAAGAATTGATGAGAGGTCTGAGAAACAACAGCTGGCCACAGTGACATTACCCATCAGTAGCTGAGGTGAAGGGGAAGCCAGAGTCAAGATTTAAGCCTCCTGGATAATGTTTCTCTTCTTGTAGCTTGAGGAGGGAATGACTGAGCTACCAGAGCCCAGGGGCACATTGTTGACACAACAGGGGTCTGACAAGCAGCTAGCTGAATTTGAAAGAGCTGGTCTTACCTGATAGCAGAAAAGTTAAGATCTTAAATAAGATTTTGTAGAGACAACCTACAAACACGGTCACTTCATTTTCTGACAATGACTTCTTCCAGAAAACTAACACTTTTCCTCACTAAAAATGGTAAGTAATAAAGGAATTCCCATAGCAACCCAGAACCATCTGTCTTCTGAAGATGTCTGATAAGCAGGTAGCAAAGCTTAGGGGAGTCGGTAAAGCAATCTGAATGGAAAAAATGAGTTAAAACATTGTAATGACAACCACAAAACTATAAGTCCTAACCCCTAGCCACAAGTTTTGACAGAAAAGTAAATGTTTTTCCTCAAAAAAAAAAAAAATAAATATTTGAAATGTATTTCCTACAGGCAATCAAAACCAAAAATGTGATTTTAAGTAAAATATTTTCATGGCAACCACTAAAAAACAGTTCTAAAATATTTCTGATATAAAATAATAACTTTCCTCAATAAAAATGATAAAGTGTGAGGTATTCTCCAGTGGGGTACTTATCTGCCCATCCTTGGTAAAGTGCTAGCTGACTGTTGATCACTCTAACACCACAGGGAAGAATGTCCTTCTATAACAAGAAAGTTTTCAAGTTTTGGCATCCTAGCTGCTGACCTTACACTGCATTTCTTGTTTTATACAATGGTTAGGGCATATGAAAGGTGTCTTAAAGCTTTGGAATCTGGTCAGCTGGTATGATGATTAGCAGGATATATCTTATATAGCTCAGGCTTCTGCAACAGTGATTCAATGATGAACATCTAATGTAGTATTTATAATAACCTCCAAAATCGCTTGTGTATTATTAAGTCTAACTTTTCCTTAACTAAATATTGAGAATATGCACCACATTATTACAGGGGGAGGTGCCTATCCAATGGGTAATGTTTTACAAATTGGGCATTTAAATAGACACCATCATTACCATATTCCTTGACATTTTGTAAGAAAAACGGTCAGGTAGAAATAAAAATCTTTGGCATCACTACTGATATTAACATGCACTACTGCTGTTCAATAGCAAGCATACTTTTTCTATAAAGTCAATACATCTGGTTTCAAAATTAAAAGGAACAGGTTTATGAAAACATTTCTTTTTTGTGTCAGTAGCACATCATAGCTCCTTGGGTATTCTTCTCTTCTGAGAATTGAGTTATAAATCTAATTAAGATTTACATTGATAATTGTATAGAATATTGCCTCCTGTATGACTGCTCTGCTCTCTTTTCTCTGCATTTGATAAAAATAATAGTCACTGCTGGTATTATGTCTTGCTCTGACAAGTTCTCCATATGGAATGGAAGCTAAAAGGTGATGACAGCATTCATTAGTATAACACAAAATAATATGTGGTGAAGTGGGTTTTTCTGAACAGTTTGCTTGTATCAGCCATCCGAATGTCATCTATTAAAATGATATTCAGATAATCTACTGGGTTTTCACACATTCTGAATATTAAATGAATTCACTAAGACTTCTTTGTTTAATTTTCCAAATAAATACAAAAAGCCATTAATATCACTCTGAGTAGTAAATGATAAATCATCAGTATATCTTAAAAATAATGCAAAATGCATATAGAAGAATATTGTGCCATACCCAAATACCATCTCAAAGGGTGGCATTAAAAGGTTTGCACATAATGTAGCAAAAGAAGCCCCATTTTTTAATACAGTGTTTTCAATGAAAATATTGTTTTTCTAACTTAAATATATTATTGTGTTAAAAAAAACAAAGAACAGATTGAATAAAGAACACATGGCTGACTTAGACATGACTTAGGATACAAACTTAAGCCCTAAAGCATGAGGAATGGAAGAATAAACACTCTTGACAACCCCTGTAACTCAAATAGTAAGTAGCTGCTAAATCAGTTTTGTAACACTATTTACCCCATCTTTATTAATAATCATTTTGTCAACAAAGTTTTTCACTGGGACAAAGAACAGATCTGTGTGGTACTGAAGGGTCCTAGTTTCTGATATAATGGGTTTGACTTGTGGTAGATTTTAACTAATGACATTTCAAAATGGAAAGTGATAGTAGAAATATCAGTTTCTTGAGTTAAACTATATCACAAGATTCACGTTTGGCAACTGAAAAGATTCGCTATTGATACTGAAGAAATGCTTGTGTGGCCATTGCATGTGCTTGACCGCTGGTATCCGTGACACTCTTCTCACATTAGTCTCTATTGCTGCAAGGAAAAAAGCACCAGAAGAATTATTTTTATCTTCTGATCATAATTCTTTACAGTACCTTGATAATACATGCCTAACACATATAGCCAGAGTACCAAAGTTTGCAAGAAGACGTAAGAATTTTCAAGTCAAGAGTATTTAAATAGCTTGCAATCTGTTACCTTGTTCTGCAACACCATACTGTTAAGAAATCATATTCCATTTGCTACTATATAACAATACCTGATAGGTCAAACAGACCCATTATGAGATGTCATTTAGCAATAATTAATTAATGCTGAGATTGTGGGTAAATACCTCCTCAATTATTGTTATTATTCACAGGTCTACAGTTTAATACTCTGTTGTGTTTTATAATTTCAGTCCTGTACATTGTGCAGATAAATACATATTAATACAATAGTCCCTTTATGATTTGTATCAAAACTTTATTTTTAATACGGAAGTTAATGTATTATTTACTTTTTGGTACCTGTTTAAGTTTGTTTTAATTTGTTTTTAAGTTTTATGCTATTTTTATTATAGTAGTCTATGAAAAATTTCACTGACCCAGAAAAAAAATTAAAAGGTGCACAGCCAGCAGTGTTATCTGTTTTTAGTCTCTTCTAGAAACCTTAATTATCCTGTATAGCAAATGTTTAGGTCATATTCAGTATATGGGGAAAAAGTGAATGCTTTATAAAAAAATATGTAAATCTTTGTTCTTGGAATAATTACAGCAATAGAACTATATGTAGACAAAGGCAATTTGGTTGTCTACTGTGCAATTCCCCATGTAATTATTTTTTATCAATTAAAGAAAGCGTATTTCAAAATGATGCAGTAGCACCATCTATTATTTGTTAGAATATGGTCACCCTAATCTGAAAAGATTGTCGATACAATTTAGTTGCACTTTTAAGAATGGTTGATATGAAAGAAGCTGCTTTTTTCATAATGGCAAGTCATATTACCTGTAGGCAAGTTATACTGACTTCATGATGTGTTTTGATGAGGCTGAAAGTGCTTTTGCTTATTGTTTTAGGTTAAGGTTTAAATGTGCCTTTGACAGGCTTTCCACGTGATTTGCACAATGGCCAACACATCTGTTTGTACTTCCTCACTTTTCTTACTGTGGAATTACTCCAAAGTTCAGCAGTCAAATTGCATTCCACACCAGTTATAATGAGTGTCATCATAGTAACACCCAGCTGATAACTTGCTAATGATGCAGTCCATGTTACAGGCAACTGTTTCTCTTATATTTAGTTAACAACCATGCAGGACTGTAGGGCACTAATTATATTAAAGCTTTTTTTAGTTGATCATCATGTGACTTTTATACACTGTTAAATGGGAGCATTACATTTTTATATTTGTGGCAAAATGTTGTTGAACCTAAACTACTTTTTCTGTAGTAAAACTTGTGTTATTTTACTTTGAGGGCTAGGATAAGGGTATAAAGTACTTATTACTATGTTTTATTGGGGGAAAAGTTACTTTTAACTTACCTGTTTTGCCAACTATTGCTGCTAGGCTTTCTTGGGAATTAGGTACCTTTTTGGCTTAACCATGTAACAACCTACTGGTTCTTGGTTCTTTCTTCTTCCAGCCACAAAAAGAAGACCATTTATTAACAACCTTTGCTACTACAGCAGGTTGATAAAGTGCCTCATCCACAGGTGGGTAACTGTTGTAGCCAAAGCTGATTCCTCAGACCACTCTTGTTTTTCCTTGGACCCTGCTGGTGTAGTCACTACAGCCCAATTGACCATGGGTTAGACATGTTCTCTGTGGCTGTTGTAGTGCCCTTTCACTGTCCCTTAATCCTGGGAGAAGGGGCAGAGAATAGTTTTCTGTCTTCTGGCAATTCTGGACCTGTTTGTTCAGAAATTTCTGTCAAAATAAACATCCATAGGGAGGTTATTGCTGGAAATCCAGTATCTGTTTTTTTAGAAATTCCTGTCTAAAGGAAATAAAAATTGAAACATATGTCTTCTTCTGTCTTAGTGACCCTGGACAGGAGCAGTTTATTGGGTTATTGGGCTTAGCTCACACATTGGTGCAGGCTCTTGACACTTCTTGCATGTCTGTTTCTGGTAAATGAAAAGGGGTATTTCTGATGCGGAAGAAATACAATTCTTAGACATCTGTTCTGCACCTTGTTACCCCTTATTTCCCTTTTGAGTTTTTTAATGACCTTAGACTTAAAAACACATATCATTACATTTGTATAGCTCCAGTTTTCAGACATTTCGTAAGTTTTTCTTTGTCTGGATCATATTTTCAGGTCTTTTCCTTACCCTTTGAGCTATTTACTACTCAAAGGGTGTTCACAAAGTGTCAAGCTCCTGTAGTAGTCTATCATAGACTGCAAGATATTCACACTTTATTTATTTAGATGACTTGCTTTTCTTTGCAGCATATTTTTCAAAGTTTCAGCAATCCTTCAATTGAGTAATGGATTTTCTGCACAGGCTGGGATTCCAAGATAACATTCAGAAGTCTTTTCTGACTCCTTGCAGGATTGTTTTTTTCTGGGGTGTCTCCTAAACATCTCAGTTCAAAGAGCTTTTTATCCAGAGGGAAAAATAAAACAGATCTGCATGTAGGTCTGTTCTGGTAGTTTTCCACTCAGACTTCCATTTCAACAAGGCAATTCCTCAGAATTCCATGTTTCTTGGCATCTTTGATACCCATGATACCTCTCCAGATGAGAAGGATTCAGGAGTATCTGAAATCTCTATGGTCCCACCACCAACATTCCTTAACTTATCCCATTCCAGTTTTGCAGTTCGCAAAAAGGGAGACAATGTTGTGAAGACAGCAAAGGGTCATAGAATCCAGGTGCCCCATTCTCCTCTCCTGTCATAACAGACGGCTCAGACTTTGTTTGGGAACAAATATCAATGGGAATAAAAGTGCAAAGTGGAACAAAGACGACAGATCAAAACCCATAAACATGAGATGCTAATTATTTTAGATGCTCTCAGCTCTATCATCTGTCTTCCATAGATCCTTTAGAACTGTTTACAGACAACATTACATTGATGTTGTACATAAACAAGTAAAGGGGAGCCAGATATTACCCTCTGTGCAGACTAGCCATGGTAGATGAGGATACAGCTATGCAGCACAATCTCACTCTACAGGCATCTTACCTTCTGTTAGAGCAGAAGTGAAAAATAAATCAGATGGTCTTCCAAGATTTGATCTACCTGTTGGGAATACCTCACAGTTCTCTGCTCTAAACAGTCAGTTGTCACAATTCTGCTGTTAAGGAGTTTTTATAATAATACTTTGAGCACATCAGTGGTTCCCACTTTATCCAAAGACACAGCCTATGTTCACTTTTCTATAGTGAGTTCAGTGATAACCTTCCTTTTTGAAATAAATTGAAATACCTATATGTGTAAGGCTGATATAGTACCATACCTGTATCTTTCCCCTAAGCAGTTTCACATGCTGAAACAAGAGGATGTGAAATCAGAGCAAAACTAGTGGATCTGGTTATCTCATTAGATTTAGCATTATCACACTTAGGTGTCAATAGACTTAAATTAGCATCATGAAGCAAGCAATAATGCTCAACTGTGGAAATAACACCCGTGCAGGGGTGCTCTGAGGCCCAACACCTGGGGCAGTAAGTGTGAGAAGTTAGTAATATTGAAATGGTCAGATATACTGAAAGTTTCAGCAGTGGGATTGAGTTTGTATGTGTGAGTGTTCATAGGCTAGGGTTAGAGTCAGGGCTTAGAAAGGCAATAAATGTTTCAGTATTAAGGCTGAGTTTATACATTTTTTTCTTCATGGGTTTTTAATAGTGTAAGGTCTAGGGAAGGGCTTAAATTTTATTGTTTGCCCTACTCTTACTCATGTGTGTTACCCCTAGCCATAATCCTATCACAACACTACATATGAGCTTAGTAAACACCCTTTTCCTAGCAGTACTGGTATACAGACATACCAGCCAACTTGCAGAAATTGAAAATAGGAACAAAGGTCCTTAAAAATATGAACATCTAGCTAAAAATCTAGACATCTAATTAGCATATAATTTGAATACCAAATAGCACATAACACTTTCTGCTTCCAGTAGGAATGTGGGGTACTTCTCAGAAACACACTAAAAACAGAGTGACAAAAATGATGAAAAAATATAAGCACATTATCGGAATGTAAGATATGTAGACTTTAATGAACTGTATCACAAAATTCTACCATAGAAGGTCATTTATTTTTTCTTCAGAGAAAGGGAGTTGTAAGATGTGTGTTCTTTTTCTTGTTGCCACTAGTATATTGGTCATGTAGTGTCATATAGTGTGGTTTCTTGTATATTGGACAGCTTCAAAAGCCACATGTGGTGAGAGGATTCGGAAAATTGTGCAAAAGGGTAAATCAAGCCAGAAAATAGGTATATACCTCGAAAAATAGAGACATCTTAAACCAGGCCTGAAAACGGGACATTCTTTCAAAACAGGGCGATTTGAGAGCTCTGCATGATACGAACAATGTTTGCTTGCAAGTTAGTTGTCTGTTTTTTAATGTCTTAATATTTTTAACATTTCTTTCCTAAGGGTTTGTGCCCTCGCTATCTCAGATGCTGTTTTGGTCATTGCATGAGACCATAATATATAGTATAAGAGATTAAATATAGGGAAGGTACCAAAATTGTGTATAAAACTTGGTGTACCAGATAAGTGAAAAGTAATGGAAGCTGTAGGGAAGTGAGGTGCAAGAATACACTATCATCATAAAGTTGGAGAAAGAAGAAGAAAAAAAAAACAAAAAACTAAGTATTGAGGCAGGAGGTACAGCAGTGATATACATGGCTACACAACTTATTAGGATTGTTAGCATATGTTTTTGTTTACAGAGGTATAGCTCAGCTTTAGTTCTAATGCCCAGGCTTGATGATGAGAAGAAATGTCTGTGCATTTCCATTTCCTGAGGAGCAATACTAGAGCTAATAATGCGAAGAGCATTCATATGTGCTTGTGATCCTGAATAAAGTCAGAGAAAGAGTCAAAAGTAAACATTCCTCCTTGGTAAATCTGCTGGACCAAATTAAACCAAAGCCAGTCTGTACCTGAATTTTCTCCCACAAATGGATGCAACATGGAAAGGACTATAGCATGAATATGAGATTAGTGAACTCTAATCCCTAATTGTAACAGGGATATTTTTGTCGATGAAGACAGGTAAGATGTAGCCAATGTCCAATGTTTTAATATTTGGGCCTTTCTGAGAAGCAGATGTTGAAATACAAGACCTGAGACTGACTATTTCATGTGAGTCAGTGGCTGCAGAAGGAAACCAAGCATACTGCTCTTACAAAACAAAGCTATTGGCTTTAGAGATGATCAATATACTGTGAAGCTTTTCCTAATGACAACCAATTTGGAAATAAGTGCCAAAAAGATTAAGACATTTAGTAATCCAATCTGGCAGTATATGTGGTAGTTCAGAGAGAGATATACTAATGTGTTTAGCATGCTGTACTGAAACTGATAGATCAGAATAGCAGGTAAGGTATCATCTTAATGGCTATATAGAAGGTTACCTTTGACAATTGACACAGACAGCAATAAATCACAATCAAGTAATTTCTGAGTTTGGATTAGGCTTGAAGCATATGACCCTTTATAGTTAGAGAAAAAGAAACACATCCCAGAATTGATGTCAATAGAGTCACTTATTCATGTCCAATATTATAAATCAAGAAACAGAGGAAAATGTTTCTTTTGAATTGATTGACTACCTCATCACAGCAAAACAGAACAATGTCAACCATGCAGCTATATTTTAACTTGTATAGTAAGGGAAGGCAAAACTAATTTGAGTCAAAGTGTCTCAAATGAGTTGAGAATTATATCACCTTGCCAAGCAGATTTAAAAAAAATGCAGAAAAACTGAAGCACAATTGAGCCTTTTTAATTGCATACACATTATATGTTGCAACCAAGGCATATCTCTCATTTAGATTCCACTGACTATAACTGTAATCTAGCGGGGGACCAACTGTCCAAGTATTTAGGAACTTGGTCCTTGACTGTGTTAAGTATGGAGTGTTTTGTAATAGTATAACTAACATGAGGTTCAACTGAATGTATTTAATCCATAAAGGTGACAATGTTCGGTGGAAGGCAGGTTGGTCCAATTCTGCAAGATATGAATAAAAGGACAGAAGTTTTGCTACTACTGAGTTTATAGTCTGAAAGCATTAAATATCTGATATTAGCTTATCAGTTGATAAAGGAAAGAGAGCGTTGACAGTTAATAGAGTATCATCTGCATACTCCAATAATTTAATAGATCTTTCAACAGTTACAGGTTAAATGGTAAGGCCTTGCTTTATAAACTAAATCAAGCAATCTAACAACATACTGAAATGGAAGTAGTACAAGGTGTGTCATTGTTGTTGTTCAACACTGAGGGGAAGGAATTAAAAGTTAATCTGCCTGTCAGCAGTGATGAAGCACCCCTATGTGTGACTGAGAAAATATACTGTTCCCCCAAAGTATTTTTCAAGAGCACCATCAGGCAGTATAACAGATATTTCATGGCCACTTCCTTTCTTCTTGGTCTTGAACAGCCTTGACTATCCAGATCCCCAGCTTTCCCTTAGACTGTTTCATTTTCTTGATTCTGCACTAGTTGCGTATAACCCCCTATAATATGGGGGATTCTTTTCACTGATAAATTGGCTTTCAAAGCTC
Source organism: Protopterus annectens (assembly GCF_019279795.1). Classification (NCBI taxonomy): domain Eukaryota; kingdom Metazoa; phylum Chordata; order Ceratodontiformes; family Protopteridae; genus Protopterus; species Protopterus annectens. The sequence goes on along the minus strand of NC_056732.1, from coordinate 84,736,185 downwards.
ACACTTACTGTGACTGGCTGCAGAAGTAAGAATATAAAAACCAATAGGCCATCACTGTTGTTTTTTTATATGTTTTTCAACCAGGCAAGCCCAGTGGATACAAATGCCCCATTTCAACTGTGATCTGGGAGCTCTGTCTGCTTGAATGACTTGTTCAGAGTCACACAGCTAGCAAATGGAGGGAATAAAACTCTGTACCCTTTGGTTACATGCACTATTTGAGATCTTAATCCTTTCCATTAACTGCCAGATGCACTGATGAATATTTTGTATTTTGCCTGATATAGGCCTATCCTCCCCATTACCTGGCATACATGATTCAGACCCAACTATACTGAGGCTGGAGAAGGCATGCACTTCCACATACCAGAAGATTTGCAGGAGTGCATGCATTATATTGTTGGGCTAGCATTCCTCGCATTCCTTTATATGGAGCTGCACTTTTGACTTTCCATTATGGGGTTCTTCCACAGCAGTATGTAACCAAATCACTCACCCTTGGATGGGTGAATAAACATCAGACACTCATTCTCATTTCTCCTCGTCTAACTCCTCCAGAGCAAGGATGATAGACACAGGTCACAGGGAATGCAGTCAGTTCTCCATCCCCACTGAACCAGAGTGACAGTAGTTGATGACTATATCTTGACTTTCATTTACACAAAGTAATTTTTTAAATGGGTCAAAATTAGTTTAGGAACACTAACAGCTACCATTTGTCAAACTGTCTGGAAACATGTAGAAACTTCTAAAATTACTCAGTTATATAAGGGCTAGTATGTTAAATATGGAGAGTTTTTATAACAGTTTATTACCTAAAATGTGGTTATACTATAATTCTAAAAGTACTCGTTATAGACTTGCAAGTAGATTTGACTGGCCGAAGCTCACAGATGCTTTAATGAAACAGGTTTTATACTCTGGATGAATAACAGAGTTTAAAACAGATCTAGCAAACCTTACATTAACAATCAAAAAATCTACTGCTGAAAAGAACAGTACTAAATATGAAAAAAATTGACATAAGTGATTTTTTTCTACTCAGCCAGCAAGACTTCATATTCCTGGCTTATTAAGTCTAAACATACAGCATCAGCCTCAGAAACATGAAAACATAATCCCAAGTATCTATTCTTACAAAGTAGCTGCTATATCTGAGCTCCCATATTACATGTCTGTGCATCATGAACCTATGAATATGCAAATGTGTTAATGGCTTTAGCATAATGAGTATGTCAAACTGCAAGCACTCATTTACCTGCTGTACCCTGTGCTTTTCTGGTTTGTTGTTACTCTGTTCCATGCATTGTGGAATCTATTGGTAACATATACTTGTCCAGTCTCTTAAGGAAGTACCTTCCAGAAGTCTACCACTATCTCTCTCTTGTAAGCCTTGAAGTATCTTCATTTCGTTCATCATTTTGCTGAACTATCATTGCCTTGCAATATCATTTTTGCCTTCTATATGACCTCTGGAATGGTATGTAGTTCTTACGATGCAGATCTCGGTGCTTGCAATAAATTATTTGTGCAGTGTCTGGTTCAGTGTGTGTTTTTTGCTTAATTGATTTTTCTGAACCTGTTTGCCATCATTGTAGTATGCTTCCTTATTTGCTTCATAATAATTCCATGTGCACTAAGGTGATGACATCACAACTTCTAAAGTGCACTTACTGCACCAGGCTCCAGCTCCTGGGACTTCTTGCAGCTGCAAAATCCAGTTAACCTTAAGTGTAATTACTATCCCCAGATTCTTATCTTTTATCCTGCTTAAAATCTCTCTACCAAGACAGTGTACTACTTTTTATGGATTCATTCTTTAACCAAATGTAACTGCACTTTTTTAATAAATTCCTGTCTGTCAAGAATACAGGCCACCAAAACTGTCTTTGGAAACTCTTGATTTTACTGTCCAAATCCACTGTAAAATTTGATACAACGTACTAAATAGTACTGGTCTCCATACAGAACTATGTGCCACTTCACTGCCCACTGGTAATGCTGACTGTTCCCCTCTGGCGAACACTGTCTTATTCCACTCGTATCATCAATTTCCAGTCTACCCTTATACTTTGAACTCCACTCCTATGTCATTTAATTTCTTGATATACTGTCTGAGATGTACAGTGTTAAAAGACTTATTGAATTACATATGCACCATATCGACAAGGCTCCCTTTGCTCACATGCCTGTGATGGGAGTCCATTTACTGACTGATGCTCCACTGGCCATACCTTAGTTAAGAAAAGTTTTGATATCATGTATCACTAAAGACTGGATCCAGATCTTTCTGAATCATTATGATATTCCAAACACTGGAAGTGAGATTAACAGGCCCATTGTAATTGAACTTCCTTTTATATCTACCTTTATTACCGGGAATCAGATTTATTGATCTGAAGTAATGATCCAATGAAAAAACAAGCTTCTGCTAACAGCACATTGTACAGCTTTGTCTGCTCTTTTAATAACATAAGAAAAGCCTGATTTACCCTCCCAACTCTTCCCCTCAAAGCTCCTAACATCTTTCTACTAGTCATTGTTTGATTTCTTATTTTTTTCCTATCATTAATTGTTCTACTCTGCCATTTGGGGACTCTGCCAGACTACTGCTTTGTGAATACAGAAGCTAAGAATTACTTTAGTAATTGTTTCTGATCTACTACGTTTGAAGTTTTATTCCTTCCAACAAAGTAACTAGCTGTAACTGGCTCCTGCATTCTTCAGTACATGCAAAAACTTTCTATTGGTCATCATCTAGTCCTACTCTCTCTCAAAAGTGAAAATCTGGACTTCAGTAATCCAAGCAGTGTAGACAGTCTGTTTCCAGTCGAAAATCCTTTATTAAGCAGGATTTTCGACTGGTACCAGACTGCCTACCCTGCTTGGATTACTTTTGAATACTGTACATATTGAATATGTAATTCTGTATAATATTTCAAATTATATATTTTTTACTATTTTTTTGACTTAGGACAAGTTTAAGTTCGCTACTTCTACTACCATCTGATCTGATTAATATACGGTGATTAACTAGATATATATCGATTGAAAATCTTCCATACAGAGAAGTTTATTACACTGTTTTGAAAAAAAAAGCATTTCCCAACATGTATATGCTATCAACAAAGGTGATACAAACAATGCCCTGATTAAACATTTAAGAAGTTGCATGAATTTTAACAAGTTTGTCTTTTTTATTTTGGAAAAGGTTTCCCCTGTAGTTAGAGGTGGTAACTGGAACACTTTACTAGATTCTAGGGAACTGTATAGGCAATGGATTTTGGATGCTATTAGTCCACCAGGACTAAATAAAGTTGTTTCTATTAGCAGCTTATTAAAACAGAAAAATGAAAGATGATTTATTTTTTGGTTATGCATGCAGTTAAATTATTGTATTAACTGTATAATCTTTTAGATTTATAAAGCATTTTTAAAGCTTCTTTAAAACTTTTAGTGTTTTAGATTTGGTGACCTTGATTGGAGTAATAAGGTCATCTGATGTTGCAGGTCAATTATTTAAATGTGGTTGCTTGTGTTATTTTATTATTCTAAAAAAAGTTCTACCTCTATTATAAATGAAAATAAATTCTATGAAAGTGAGAGAGTCAACATGTTTTGTTATGATTTGGTTATAGTGTTCAGTGATTTTTCTCTAGATCATAAAATTCTGTTGGATGAATAATGTTGTATAAAGTTGTTAAGGGCTGGGCAATTTTCTGACTTATACAAAATTCTGTGTATTGTAGTTAGCTGAGAAAGGGTTAGGTGAGTGGTAAGCCTAAACAGTTTAATTGTCTGAGGGCTAGGCACTGGTATGTTCTATTGTTATATTTTACTACAAATGTGGCTATTTTATTATAATATTGCTCAAGTATGGACCCGCGGTGGTGGTGGTGCTGCGGTAGCATTGTCACCTCACAGTAAGATGCTGTCCGGTTCGATTCTCAGCTAGAGTGTCTTCTGCGTGCAGACATGCATGAATGGGAGTACCTTCGATGAAGGTTGTGCGTCAGGCCTGGCAAGCTGGTACGTAAAAATCAACTGCCAATCATTAGCGGACCGGAGTTCTGCTGTGGCGACCCCTAACCGGGAAAAGCCGAAAGACACAAACAAACAATTGCTCAAGTATGGACGGCTGTAAGCTTGAATTTTAGTGAAGACTGGGGCAGTGTAGAGGAGTGATGGTAGTAAAAAAGTAGAAGTTATGCTTCTTCTGGTTACAGTGAGGTAGGTTTTTTACCCTGTATAATGTATCTAAATTTTGATGATTTTTTTAACCATATGATATGGATCTAGTTCAGTTGGTCAAAATACAAAATTGTTAAAACTGACATGGTTGAGACCACATGATAATTTACTTTGTTGATCAACCTGAACAACACAAATAACACCTGCAAACAAAATAAAACAATATTGTTTCAGGTAGGCAAGCCCCCTGCTCGCCCCCAAATCCCCTGCTAATTGTATTTACCAACTCTAAGTTTGCACTACAGTGGGAAAAAGGGCACATTCCCTGATCCCCACTGTACCATGATCTCAGTCAAAATGGTCAGCAAACTAAACTGACCAGCCGAAATAGAGCCCATGGTCAAATTTCAGGCATGTATGACACCCAATATTTTTTTGAGGTTTACTTGTTCTATTATTGTATTTTTGGCAGGAACAATAATGAATTGTGTTGTTTTCATAGATATGTGTTTTAGGGTAAATAACAGTAATTTCATTTTTTAGGGGTTTGGAAGTAGGTGGGAAGGATACTTGTGTAAGGTGTAGAAGCTTAGAGCTAGATTTGTCAGAACAGATTAGGGCTGAGTCATCAGTGTATTGAACTATGGTAGCATTTTTTGCAGCATAGAGGTCATTGATGAATATGTTGAAAAGTATGGGGCCTAGTATATCTTTGTGAAAAACCAATAGTTACTGGCATGAAGGTGAAGAAATCATTGTTTTGGTGCTACTGCTTGTGCTCTACTTGGAGGGTAGATATAGAGCCATTGCAGTGAAGAGGTGGCCAGCTGTAAAGATGAGAGTTTATGTAAGAGTTCTGACAGAGTTCCATGGGGTGATATTTTATTTGGAGAGGATATTAGTATACAAAGGGTCTATATCACATAGTCAAAGTTACGTAACTTCGAACACCTAATGGTCGAACCATTATGTTCAAAGTTACATAACTTCAACTACCTACAAAAAAAAAAAAAAAAAAAAAAAACCACAATGGGCGACAAAATAAACTGTTGTAAGCAGGGGGGCAAGCCCCCCCTACACCCCCCACATGAGGGTCTGCATGACCCACACACCCCTGCTACTTAAATATACTAACTCCAAGATCGCACCACATTGAAGTGAATAGAAACCTCCGCCTATGGAGATTTCCATTCACACGCTCAAACATTTACAAATTCGAACATATGGTCTCGACCATATGTGGTTCGAACTTGTAAAAGTTTGATGACGTGATAGGAACCTGGATACAAATGACAGTTGACTGCCTGGCTGTGGCTTTGTTATATCTAGTGCTGAGGTTATAAGTTGGATGAACTTGTACAGTTGTGTAGTATTGGTTGGACTTTCAAACTGTATGGTTTACCAATCTGTATTAACATCACCTAGTGTTATGGTTTCACAAGGGATTTTTGAGGAGTCCCAGCAGACAATGTATTTCAGTATTTTGGCATTGTTACCTGGGAGTATGTTTATAGTCATGATTGTAATTGTTTTCTGAGTGTTTAGCTTTAGCATGCTTAGTAGGATTTCTGGGTTATAGAAAGCTGGCAGAGTGTTGGGTGAAAGGGAGACATTTAGTGTGTTTTTGTAGAAACTAGTGACACCACCAGCTCTATTTCTGGACTCTATCGAATCTAATAATTTTGTAGCCTGATAGGGCAATTTCTTCATGTTTGTTTCCTGGTGGAGCCACCTTTCCGTGCCAACTAAGATGTCCATAGTGTGTAGAGCTATCCATGCATGCATTTCAGGGAGTTTGTTATAAATACTTCATAAGTTGGTTTGGCATGTATTAAGGCCAAGGTGGAACTGTGGGTGATTTGTTAGAGATTAAGGATCTGAGGGGGATATATTGTCAGGTACCTGTAAATCCTGAGCTGATCCTGGGTTTGGGTGGATATCACCACTACGTTTTATGGTTATGAAGGTATGATGGTAAAGATCGTGGCATTTATGCTTGATTTTATGTTTAATACCTAGTTTGTAAGACTTTGGTTTTGTTTTGGATAATTGTACTTGAAAAGAAGGCTATAAGAGTGCTGATATAGATACGGTTTCAAACCCTGTACCTTGTGTCCATGAGGTGAAGACCTTAACTATTATGTCACCCTCCCCCAGGTAGAGTAAGGTGCAGGGGATGGATGGGGAATTGGGTAAGGGTAGGAAAGTGAAGGGAAGCCAAAAGTAGTGGGATTACCATCCTCTGGCCAATTATTATAAAAAGCAGTCACTTTTACAGAACAATTATCAAGGAGGCACAACATGGAACAGGTTTTCTTTCATTTACTGAATGCAGACATCAAGAAGCTGGGGAGACAAACACATATACAATATAATCTAATGGTCATTGGCTTTAGCTGCTAATTTAACTTCTATCTGGCTGTCTATTTGACTTCATTCTGTCTGTGCAGTTTTAGTTGCCTTTCTCAATCTCCCTGTGTTGACTAGATATGAGTTTGTAAGGATTTTTATGTCACGATATATGCTGCTAACTTTAGAATTGTATTACTTTTGATTGGGGCATTGCTGATATGTGAATTTTGCCTTGCTTAGAGCATGGATCCTGTCAGTATCACAGTTCTTGAGGTAGAAGGAGAGTGTGTCAGCATACAGCACTTGTAACTTAGTGGTCAGCATGCACTGGCTATGTACTGGGCAGTCACTGACATGATATGAAGCTTATAATGGTATCAACTTTACTACTGCCCCAGTTGCATAGTGGTAGCAAACAATGATCTGTATTTGCATATTGTACTGTTTTATAGAAGTAAGGATCAGATGGCTTCCTGGAATGTACGCTTTGCCAGACTTGTCTTTGAAAATCTTTGTGAGAAAATCCAAGACTCCCTAGCATGTGATTAGCAGCTCATATAACCAGTTAGTGCTCCAAACTGCTGTTTTTAGTTTAATAGTGCTTAACTGCTGTTTTTTAGTTTAATAAAGGGTACTCTGAATGTTGTTTCACTTTGGTTTGCTATTTTTTTTTTTTTTTTGGTAACCAGTTAGTGTCACCTGTCAAGGATGGAGTGCAGTATTCATTTCTCAAAAAAGTCTCAGGCAAGCTAGTCAGCTTTTGTCTCCTGTCAGTACCCAGATGTAAGGATGTGAATAGGGTAATAAAGACAAGGCTACCATTTTATACTGAAATCTTTATTAAACTGTACTTTACTGAATGCAGACCTTTTGTGTTCACGCGAATGCTTCTGTATAACTTGTCTTCAGATTATCCTGGAAAAACTACTCGGCCAACAATATGTTGCCCAGATTAATTTCTGGACCATTTATTGTTATTAATAGAACAATTGTCATATACTTTTATATACCTAGAATTACTAATGCTGTTTTACCCATCAGACGTAGTTGCACCTACTATGATCGGATGTGCTGCATTTCTGCATGCGTGGATAACCAACCTTTTCTTGGTTTAATTTTTTTTCACCAGTCATTTGCTGTCTATTAGAAACTGGGAATTAATTGCACCTGCATAACAGACTGCTAATTATAGGAATTCTTCGTATGTATCTAATTATTTATTTTTGTTTGGTTCATTATTTTTTGCCCAGGGTACCTTGTTAAGGTTTAACTTTGATGCATTGTCTGTTTAAAGAACTTACTCAGCCATATACTACATACGTGAATACTTGGTGAATTAAACCTTGGAATAAAAGATGTACATCAGTAGCTGCTCATTACACAAAGGAAACTTTAGAAGAACTTTTCAAGTCTCATCCTATCCTTGATGCCTTTTCGAACCTCTACACAAAACAATTGCATGTTGTTCTAAGTGCTCACCTTTTAGGTGAGATCTTCAAAGTCAGTAGCAAGTAAAAATGATTTCTGTTTTATGAGTGGTTGTTAAAGAGGCAGCACCACAATAAAAATGACAGTGGGCATGATAGTTCTCCAAGACTGTGTTATAAACATTCATATTAGAACATATTATCCCCTGGCAGCCATAAGTAAGCAGTCTATTTAGAAATAGTCTATTAGCTCCTAAACCAAAGTTAGCTAAGGCTTTCCAGTTCCTTGACTCCTACTAAACTATTGGAGTTACCAAACCTGTTGCAAAATGGTATTGTAATTTATGCACTGTATCTTCATTAATTCATACCGTACTTCACTTACTGGAAATAAATAGTTTTTATTACAGGATTAATTAAAGGAAGACACATTATAAAGAGAGCACTCTTGATTTATCATGTTGGCAGTTTTCAGTGGCACTTATTTGTAATTATTGGTTTAAATACAAGGCAAGTGCTTCAGTGGAGCCATCTCCTGATACTCAGGACTTTTTGTCTTCCTGTTATCTTCATCTGGAGGTAAACATGGTATCTGTCATCACTCTGAAGAATATTGTAAATTATACAAGAGAAGCTTACACCTTACTTTGTTCCATCAGGGTACTAAACAGATTTATGGCTTCTTTACCTGCTTATTCACAATGTCTATTGAGCTGCTAGTTCATATTATATATATTGCAGTATAAATTCATGACATTTTCCATAAAATATAACAGAATAGCAACAATAACCCTCCCCTACACACTGATTAATTCAACATTAAGAATGTGCATAGTCCTTAATTAGTTTGGTAAGTTTTTCTAATTATTCATCACATGCTACTATAAATCCTAATTAATAAACTAGAGCAAATAATGGTAACCAGTGTTCACAGGTTCATAGGTAGGTTCATAGGTAGGTACTAGGCTATTGGCCCTAGGGCCTATATAAGCCTAGCCAAAAATGTACCCTGGCTTTCGCCACCCAAGAAAATTATTTTCCTGTGCCCCTATCGAGCAGAGCCACAGAAGTGATCCCTGGGGTGAATTTCCTATTTCCCATCCAATCATCAAGATTTTTCTTGAAGAGTGCTAATGAGGAGCTCTGTTTGACATAGATAGGTAGTCTGTTCCAGAGTAAGGGAAGTCTCTGGGACAGGAATCTATCCCTCCAGCATGTTCTGTTTATTGTGGTGACAAGGTTTAGGTCCCTAGAGCATGTAGCTCGGAGGGATTGGGATTTCTTTAAGTGGAGCATGTCCAACAGCTCTGGGTTTGACATAACTTTGTATGTTAGGCAGAGATCGCCTCTGAGTAAGCGATATGCGACGGAGTAAAGCTGGAGTTCTTTGAGAAGGTCTGCATAGGGCATCTGTTTGAAGCCAGTAATCCTCTTTGTGAGGTATTTCTGTGGCCTTTCCAGTTGTTGTAGATGTCTTGTGAGGTACATACCAAAAGGGGCGTTGTACTCTATAATGGGTCTAATGAGTGATGAGTAAAGGGGAACAATGACCTCTTTTTTTCTGGATGAGAAACCTTTTGTGATGAGGTGAGCCATGTATAAGGATTTCCTGACCACTGTGGCGATGTGATTATCAAAGGAGAGACTACTGTCCACCTGTGTCCCAAGGTCTCATCACATTTTCAGCATTAAGTAGACAACCAGCTATGTGCTAGTTCATAGGTACTTTACCAAAGGGGATGACAATACACTTTTTGGTATTGAGCTTCAGGCCATGGCTTTGACACCAGGCATCTGTCTCAGTGAGGCCCTTTTGTAGGATGTCCACATCGTTAGGAGTTTCGATAATGGCTCCTAGTTTGCAGTCATCTGCAAACTTTGTTAGCCAAAGACCTTCTGTGTTAGCCTGTACTTCAGAGAAGTAGATACCAAACAGGAGACGACCCAGGACTGAATCCTGTGGTAACTCCACTTGTCACTGGTCTGACGTCTGATTTGTAGTCTGCTACTTTCACAGTGTGGGTCCTGTCCGTGAGCCAGTTGGCAACCCATCTTGTGACATAGAGATTTATACCTAGTTTAGTGAGCTTATCTATAATTCCAGAGTGGAGGATGGTGTCGAAAGACTTGGCGAGATCTAGATAAGCTGTGTGAACCACCTTACCCTCATCTATGGCTTTGGTGACTGCTTCAAAGTAGTCAATTAGGTTTTGGAGACATGCTCTGCCTTTTACAAATCTGAAGTGGGTGGGGTCCAGAGTTTGGAGATTACCGATGTCTTTGTTTATGAGTTCCATGATGATACGTTCCATGGTCTTGCAGACCAGGCTCATCAGGCTAATGGGGCAGTAGTTCCCGGGGTCCGTCGTGGCTCCCCCTTTGTGGAGTGGGATAACCGTCATGGTGCACCATTCAGTGGGCACAAAGCCTGAGGTGATGCTATAATTAAACAAGGTACTTAGGTAGGGTGCCAGTTCATTCTGTAGTTCATGTAGAATGCAGCCTGGGATATTGTCAGGTCCCATGGATGCTGTGTTCTTGGCTTTGGAGGGTGTGTTTTTTACCTGTGCAGCCATGATTACAGGAACTTTGCATTCTTCCAGTATAGAGATGGGCCCTCTAGGGGGTGAGAGGGGGGGGTAAAGTTAGCACTGAACCTATCTGCCAGGATGTTGGCAATATCAGTTGGTTCTGTATATTTAGTGCCATTGTGTTGTAACTCAGAGCAGATCTGAGTGTTGCCATTGAGATTCTTGACATAGCTATAGAATGCTTTGTGGTTGTCTTTAGAGTCAGTGGCAATTTTGTTTTTGTAACTAGCTTTGGAGGATTTTATGAGGGATCTCAGCTTCTTACTGAGGTTGACCAGGGAGTTCCTCCAGTCATGGGATTTTACTCTTTTTTGCAAAAGTTTCTTTCTTCTGTTGTAGAGTTTGTTTATGGCAGAGGACCACCAGATTGGCTTCCTTTTTTGGAGGATAGCATCTTGGTTCTATTATTGATAGCATGATCCATGCACTCGTGTAAGTGCTTATAAAGTGCATTTGTGTAGGATTCAGCAGTCGTACCTCTATTGTCCATCTGCATGGGTGTCATGAAGTTTGCCACTTCTTTCTTAAGAAGTGTGAAGTTGGCTTTGGAGATTTTTTTTTTATGGTGGTTTCCCTAACTGGGGGTGGGGGTGGGATGTGGATGTCTAGGGTGATTAGCTTGTGGTCGGATCTGAACAACGAGGAATTGACCTCTGGTATGGAACACCGGTTGCCCATGTTAGTAATGACCAGGTCTAGGATACTGCTGCCCCTGGTCGGGGTGTGAATAAGTTGATCCAAGGCGTTTGAATTTATGAATTCCAGAAAATGTTGAGCAAAAGAGTTGGTACATGAGTAGTTTTCCCAGTTAATGGTGGGGTAGTTGAAATCGCCCATGTAAACAATTTGGTAGCAACCATCATAATGAAAGAAAAAAGGCTATTTGTGAAAAATGTCTGTACTTGATATTTTATTTCCTTGCAGTATGATATACTCTGATTTTAAAATGTATGGCTATAAAACAATCTATCTAGGACTGCTGTAAATAAATACATTTGATCTGGGCATTTCCACTCTAGAAATTTAAAAACTAATGCCATGCAAAGATTTCTTAAGAAAACTGCTCAAATCTTGGTTGGGGCTTAAAATGAAATTGATTACTAATTTTATAATAAGTAACAATTAGTCCTTAACATTATATCATCTTTATGGTTAATGAAAGGCAGCATTATGGTAAAACTGAAGGATGCAATACAGATCTGAATTCTGACAGTCTCCTGGAAAGTATCAGTAAATTATCATTGCTAAACAAAATTAAGAGTACAGTGATTTTATATTAGATGTTATAATCATACTAGAAAATACAAATAACTTTATTCTTCTTGAAGCAGATAGGCAAAGTTGTATTCTTTTGAGTTCTGCTGTAGGCACTTTTGTGTAACTCTGAGCAAGTCAATTGACCCAATAATTCTCCTGGGTCATGCTTGAACGGGAACACTTGTGCCTAGTGGTCTTATCCAATAAGTAAATAAACAAAATTTTAAAATGTTCCTATATTGGCAAGGGGTTTTAAAACTTTCCTGCATATTTTTGCATGGAAGATACATACCAATTATTTTTAGTCTTGCTAAGTAAAAGTGGAACTCTAGCTTACCAGTACTAAGTTGGAAGGTTTGTCTGCAGACATTTTCAGTGATCATGCACATTTAATAACATTTTTATTATCATTAATCCTTTGTTAGGATCAAACATTTTAAGTAATATTGCCTGGCTTCGACATACTGGATATCTAATATAGTTACTCTTAGCAAGAAAAATTTGGTCAAGAGCAAAACTTATAAGTAGTGTAGCTTGGCATCTCATCCATATCACTGGGCTGCCATAATCCAAATATTCAACAACTTGAAATATCCTTTCCCTCGTTATTCAGATAATTAAAATGCTAACCTTATAATGAGCTCTTTTAATAACCGATCTAGTCTAGGGTGGAAGTTCGATGTTAGTGAGTTCATTCAGTTTAATAAAGAGGTAATTAAATGGGTGAACTATAGGGCAGATCTGGCTAATGAACTAAACTGAGGATACTATTTTATTTTATAATCATAAGACCGATGGGATTCACATTGTTCTTATGGAGGTCTGCACAGTTTCTTTAACTGATAGGGCTGCTTTTTACTCCAAATCCATACCTCATTTAATCTTCTTCCCTGATCTTTTTCTCCAAAAATGGAGGTGTATGTTGTGATATATAAGGTATTGTAGATCTGCTTGCCTTATAAGATAAACGCTTGAATGGCTTGACTTTAGGTGCTAAATTTTCCTCTAGTGTGATGTGACTTCATTCCTATTTTTGTATTACAGCATCTTTATTAAAGGAAAAGCAAACCAAGCTGATGCCTCTAAGAAATTTCCTTTTTGTACCTTCCTGCATGTATGCATAGATGTCTTGACCATCTGAGCATAAAACAAGACAATGTAATCATAAAACATATTTATAAATTATTTATGTAATGTCTTTGTTCACAAATAAGGAGCTGTAGATCAATTAAAAGAAAAAGCCAAACCTCATGTCTTTGCTGCATGAACCACACATGGTACTTGCTCTCTATTAAAAGAAGAATCAGTATCTGCTTAAAAATTAAAAAGTACTGTGCATATATATATATATTATTGAAACCTATTTTCATTATTTCTTCAACAGCTTCTTACTTTTTATATTATATAACTTTGATTTTAAGTGCATTTTTTATAAATGTTCATTATGCACTGTATTTTGATCTGTAACTGCTATTTTCCTTATAAACCAGCCTAAACTTAATTTAGCACTTTATATTCCTGAACCATAGATCATGGCAGGTTGTTTTTGCTCACTCCTCATTAAAGCAAAATGGTGCCCAGTACGACAACGATCCACCTGCTATGGTCCCTCCTGTTTAAATGGTTTATACAAGACTCATTCTCCAACTTAGTTGGTAGACTTACTTTAAGAGCTGGAACATATTATCTCAGATCACACATTATACCCTACACACAAATATAGAGGGCACCAATAATGCATTTACAGTAGTAGGCCCAAATCCTGGGAATCCATTTCAAAAAAACATCCGAGATCACAATGACTACTTGAAATTCTGCAATGTTTTTAAAGACACTTCTACATGCACATGCCTTAAAAAGCATAACACAAATAATATACCACACTTTCAGCCAGCCTTAGCTAATGACATCACCTGAGTTCTCCTCAAAGATTAGTAGTTCTATATATACCATTTATTTTTTGCTCTTCCCCTCATATTATCTATCATTTAGCACCACCTAAATTTACTCTCTCATACCTCTCCATCTGTCTGTTTTTACCATATGAAATACTAAATGCAAAAATAAGAGAAAAGGTGCTAAAGCTTTTAGTAGAAAATAAGTTATGCTAATACCTTGTAAAAGTTGGAAGTAGAGTAAAGTTTGCTCATTTTTCCCTCAGCAGCTGAACATTCGTTAATGTATTTAATAAATATATTACATATTCAAGCTATTGTGTAATACAATAAATGTTTGCCTAGTACCCTCTTTTTTTCTAAATGTATTAGTTGGTACCATTGAGGTCTGCCTGTATACTTTTAAAAGTTTGGCTCACTGAAGCACTGATGTAAGTCTTGTATGCCTCCAAAGTAAAATATTTTACTCTTTTTACGCTGAACCTGAAATAGATCGACAATGGATCAGTGATAGAGAGCTGCATTGATAGACTCTCAGTAAATGTATTTGGCATTTATTTATTTTTAGTCCGAGTTGCTTTTACTTCCTGGACCATATTGGCAGCCATGGTTAGATTATTTTTTTGGTCACTCTTGGTCCTTACTTGTATTGGCCTGCCCCCTGTGCCTCATGTCCATGCTAGGTCTACCAGCCATCCCCCTACTCCCCCAGACCTACTTCTGTATTTCCTGGGCCAGTAGTGGATCCTAAGGGTGCTCTTGGGGACTTGTCTCATCTGTGCTTCTATCCTGGGAGGTTGTTTATGCCCTATACACTTCTGTACCCCCTCTCTACCAAGTTTGTTGATGGTGTCAGAGGGCAACTCCTTTATATTGGACTATGTATCCCTTTAGGGAGCATATCAGTGAGTTTCTTCCTACATAGGACGAACATACCCATCTCTTCTCCTCCCTGCCATTCTGGCATCCTAGCTGCTAATTGAACCTGAGTCTGATGGGCTATAGTCAGGACTTTATCCATCTACTCCATCAGAGTGGCTATGGTTTGCTTATTTAAAAAAAAATCATGTTCTTATTGTGTGTTGTACTTTTTATTTAATTTATTCTTTGTTGACTGGGATGGGTAGTTGGCCTTGTGTGGACCCTTTCTAGTAATGGTCTGGGTACATAAGGCAGAAAAATATAAGCAAAAGGTTCAAATACAATATATCAGAGATTACACAAGTTTACACAGCTTGGTTGCACAAATTTGGCTGACCACAATCTAAAATGATATAAAGCATTAGAGATTCATGTAAATGCAGTTATACTTGCAAATAAAAGTTTATACAGGAGAGAAACTGGAGGCAGAAGTTGACAAACAAATATGAACTAAGAATTGAAGAGAGAGTAAATGTTTGAATCAAGTAATAAAGAGGAAGAGTTAATAATTAGTGGATGGATTGCAATAATTAATTAATTGAAAGTATACTACCATAGGACGACAAACTACAAGTTAAATGTACATATTTGCAATATGGGAAGTCACTCTGTTATGTGATGAGACACTGCGGTGGTGGTGCTGCGGTAGCGTTGTCGCCTCACAGTAAGATGTTGTCTTGTTTGATTCTCAGCTAGAGTGACTTCTCTGTGGAGACATGCGTGAATGGGCGTACCTTCGTTGAAGGTTGAGCGCCAGGGCTGGCAACTCGGCACGTAAAAATTTACTGCCAATCATTAGCGGACCGGAGTTCCACTGTGGCAACCCCTAACTGGGAAAAGCCAAAAGACACAGCAACAATTCTGTTATGTGATGAGACATGGTGTCTCTATGGAGAACATTTATTGCCTTCTAGTAAATTTCAGAATAAAGCTTCTTATTGCCATGTTTGTTTGCAAAGTGTTACACATGCAACTCTGTCCATCATTGCAGAAGCTGCTTTATCTAAAACACCTTTGCAAGGCCACTAAATTATTCCACTCCCTCCTCCCTCATCCATAGCCCCCACCCCCCACTCATACATCCCAAGCCCCTACTGATACCCATACATCCTGAGCCCCACCTCTACCAATACATCCCTAGCCCCCACCCTACCCATACATCCCTAACCCCTACCCCCACCCATGCAGCCCTAGCTCCCACCAATACATCATTCAGCTGTAGCAGCTTTGAAGTTTCCAGTAGTGGCCCAAAAGAGTGTAATTTATTTCAGACTGTTTTCAATAAGTATAGTCCTCCATAGCATCTTCTTTCTGGCTGAAATCTCATTAATGTCATGTGACCAAATGGCTTTGTTTTTCTGGAGCTGCCTAACATTCTGAACCATTGAAAACTAAATGTATACAACATCATAGTCCTTTGATCACAGTGGCCTGCCTAGTGCATGTTTCATTCTTATTTTCTCACAGGATTATTCGTTTTTGTTTCTGTTATTGTAACTGGTCATGGCTGAATAAAATGTTTTGATGCAGTCCACTTGCATTTAAAGTTGAAGACAAAAATAATCCATTTGATTTAAAATATGTATGTAACAGCACAGCATACTGCCAGGCAGGTAACAGAAGTGATGAAGAATAAGCTACTAATCGTTCCCACTCTGCAATGTGCGAATGTAAACAGCTTTAATTAACATTAGAATACAGACTTAGGAGGGTCCCTTTTTGCACAGTAAAGCATACAGCCTGAGCACATGACACTTTAGCATGCTACTCCTTAGGGCAGTGTATCACAGATGGTGGTCCCACCCGCAGTGCAAACAGCATCAACATAAGAATTCTGGAGGAATGCAAACATTTACCTTTAGACATTTAGGTGTGGAGCAACAGTTGTCTCTGTGATAAGCATCAGAACTCAATGACTGTCTATCGCTATGTTTCAGGAAGTGTTTTTCTACTGAAACAAAAGGCAAAACACTGGGGTGCACACTTTCTCAAAATAAATAAATAAATCAATAAAACAAACAACAGGAAGACACAGGCTAATGCATATTTTGAAAATGTACTACTTGACTGAAACATTTGACCTTTTGCTATAGTTTAAATGAATGTGTCTGCACCTTAAAATACTCCCGTCAAGTCTCAGTGCTTTAAGTTATCTAACACTAATAGTCTGTTGCATTAAACTTATCTTATAAGGCAGGTGCTTTGCATACTACCAGCATGTATTGCAACTTTGTTTCAGGGAAGAGAAGAACATTACTGCTTCTGTATCCTCTTTTATTTAGAAGAGTACAACTGTTTAAAGCATTCTTCATTGTATGACACCTGGTTTCACTGTTATAAATATTTATACTCTCTTTAAACTGGCTATATGGCTTATTTCTCAGTCTCTTAGCACAAGAAATCTGTCTCAGAAAATTGGTAGATGAAGTACTTTTATGTTAGCATGCATCTTCTGAAGGATATAATGTCAGAGATTACACAAGTGTACTCTGTCATTATTTCATGACTTCAGTCCTCAATAATTTACCATAAAATCACACATTTTATGAGGAACAGACCAGAAATATGCGACAAAAATCTAAGCATTCTGCGAAAATCTGGACAGTTGAGAGAGGTACAATATTGCACAGAAAATGGAGCCCTGACTAAACCTCAGATAATCTAGAATTGCTTAACAGCAAGGCACTGGAGAAACAATCTGGACAGGAATGGGAATTGATAGGTGACATCAGCTGAATGATCCTGGGGGGAAAAGGCTTGACCCTAGTCCCACCGCAGCAGTGACACCTATGAGACAGATCATTGTTATACATTTGATTCATGGATGTAGAAGAAGAGGGTGCAAGCCTTCAAAGAGTGCACTGCCCTGTAGTTAGGAGTATCAGATATGTAGAAGTGTACACTCTCACTGCACTTACACAGACGTTGCAAGTAGCCTGGCAGCCAACAGGGGAGGGCATTAAGAGCATGACATAAACTACTCAGCTTCCAATTGGATGGGAGCCATGATCCCTGGCAGCTTCCAATTGGATGGGAGCCATGATCCCTGGCTTTTGCTTCTCTACTCTGACATGATATTCTTGATATCGGGAAGTAGGAGGAATACATTCGGGTAGGAGTCTTAAGTTCATGGGAAGTGAGATGGTACAAAATCCAAACTTGTTTGTTTATTTTGTTTTTCATTCTTTCACTCATTCACTCTATATTTCTGGCAGATTTTACCTATG